>NC_137460.1:106153734-106333734 GCF_964235325.1 Thermobia domestica
CCAACTACAACATTCTACTAAAACACGAAGTAATTTGAATTTATTAGTACTTTCGGTTTCAATATTGATCTTCAAACAGCGAAAATTGTCAGCGATATTTAGAAGCAGTTTCTTACAATCGATTCAGCGTTCCAAAAGCAGGTTCCATCTCTTTCGTTAACTGTATTCCAGCCAGAATGGTAGAAATTAATCATTGTCCGTTTCAGTGTTTATCACTATAGAACAAAAACTGTAACAGATAGCGACAAGCTGTTTCTTACAGTCGATTCAGTCAACATATCATCACCACCTGCAACACTCTACCAAAACCGGAACAGGGTTCCTACTGATCTGGAGAAATCTATTTCCCTGACTTCTCCCTGACCTTCCCTGATCTTTGGCAGGAAATTCCCTGACTTTCATGACAGGTGTCGGATGACATTGACATATAAATAAGGAACAAATAACAGTGAATATTTATATGTGAGAACATTTATTCTATAGAAACAAATAATAATCAATTGCTCATACGCATATTCCACTTACAACCCACAAAATTCTGAGCAACGTTCCATACTGTGATCATTAATGGTTAGCTAAACTAAAAATGGTGTATAATTAATGTTAGAAACAATATATTTTATAAAATTTCCCTGACTTTCCCTGATTTCCAGTCTTTTTCCCTGAGTTTTCCTGGACTTCTCTGATTTCCCTGACCAGTAGGAACCCTGCGGAAGTAGTAAAAGTTTGCTAGTACTTTCGGTTTCAATATTGATTTATATAGAACAAATAGGGTAATATATCGAAAAGCGATATTTTGCGGGGAGGAGGAGGGCAACAGATTCAGGACCCCAAGAACATGTTCCATCTCCTCCGCCAACGCTCTATTCAAACCAGAAATGGTACACATAAACTATTTCTGGTTTCAATGTTGATCACCATTGAACGAATGGTAATAGATAGCGAGAATCGGTTTGCAAACAAGTCAATGTCTTAAGAGATCATACCATCACCACCCATAATACTCTATTAAAATCCGAAGTGGAGGAAATTTACTAGTACTTCCAGTTTCAATACTTATTTTCATAGAGCAAAATCGATAAGATATATATATATATATATATATATATATATATATATATATATATATATATAACGTTTTTTTAAACACAGATTCAGCGTTCCAAGAATAAGTCTTGTCTCGACTTTTATCTATCTGTTCAAAATGGAAGTGGTAAAAATGTACAACTTCCGGTTACGACTCTGATCGCATAATGGATAAAATGGAAATAGATATCGACAAGCACTTTTTTTTAAATATAAATTTAATACCGCAATAATAAGTTTCATCCTGATTTTGTTTCTCTATTGTAACCGTTATTAATAAACATAAACGAGCACTTCCAGTTTCAATATTAATCTCCACAGTGCAAAAGCAGTAACAGATAGCAAGTAATTGCTTTACGATATAGATTCAGCGTCTAAGTAATAGGTTCTATCTTTGATCTTACTCTATTGCAATCACGTAGTTATAGATATACTACTTGAATTTTGAGTACTGAATTCGCATACAGTGATTAGGGACTGTTCCGTAGTTTCACACTGTGAAACGAAACTCATTTGATAGTATTATAATTAAAATATAGGTTTGAATATTAATCATCGCATATATAAACCCGAGAAAGTTACTTACTTATACATAATACAAAATTATTTATTATAGTATACTGAGACTATAGTATTTGCACAATTGATTTGGTAGAATGATTAATATTTGCGTAATATACATTCTAGATCTATACGTTTTTAAGCATAATAACATAAAAATCATCTCGGAAGGCCAATTAGGTCATCTCAAACATTCTCAACAAGTATAGTCATGTCCACAATGATTGTCGCATATCTATAACTGTCTTTTTGTAAGAATATAATTTGATAACGATTTTGCACGGTACTTTTAATATTGATACTATGTGTATAATCGGGAGATGTATATTTGTGGCAATCTTGTATTTGTGGTAAATTTCATAGGAAAATAATTATAAATATGAAAATTAGAATGAATAAAACAAAATGTTGCTAAATGGACAAGAAAGTTTTATTTTCGTTTTATTCTTCTTATTTACTGCTCTTTTGACATGAAATTTGCCACATACATGTCTTTGCCGATTAAACACATACTAACATTATAAGAAATACCGGGCGAATTCGATATCAAATTATATTCCTACAACAACATATTTATAATAATTTTGGGCATAAGTGTACATCTTTAGCGTTTACAAAAACTCCTTAATAGTTTAGAAAAAAAATTCTGCAGATATAATCAATTCTCTATGGTTTCTTAATATAGGATCACATATCTATTACTCAAGTTTTGTCGTGTGTAGCAGTAAAGTTATAGGGCTCAATTTAGATATTTTCATATAGAATTTTAAAACAGGTTTTCTTTCCTGTTTCTTTCTCTTGTTTTAATTAAGAAAAGGAGAGGACAAGTTGCAGACCCAAGAACTTAGAAACTGTCCATAAAGTTTACGATTTTATAAGTAACTGGGAAATAAGCATTCCTGAATCTCAGCTATATAGTGGGAGGACGTTAATGGTAAGACGTGATCGGAAAATATTTATTTTTAAAAAGAGAGAGAGAGAGAAAAGACAGGAAGGAAGAGAAACTGTATAGATGACCAGCTGAGGATGACGTAAGTCAGATGTCCAGAAGAGACTTACAAGTTAATGGCTAACAGTGATGAAGCAGAATTTGAAGAGGCTATTCTCTACCTAAGCGCAGTGTCTATCATCATCAACCGGAGGTATTTTAGGTGTTCACTATTATCACGATTAATGGTTATATATGTACTACGCTGAAACTTCTACTTATCTTAATTTACTTCGATTCAATCTACATTCTATACAATGTATGATTGTGGTATATCTATAGGATGCATCATACCCATCATACCGTATTTCACTCTAATACTAGCCGCGTGCACGATGACCGAGTGGCACAATGCGCATGTCTGGTAATAGGGATCCTTGCTTCGATTCTGGTTTATGTATTTGTGAGACAACAACGTTAACGTGTTTCTTCGGAGATCTCAAGCTTGTTTCCATACTTTCATTCTACCAATTATTTTATAATCATGATTCCAAACGTCCTTGTTTCGATGCCAGTTCATAAACGGCGTGACAAACATATTGGCATTTGAAGGCAGCGCTCCAAGTTCCCTTTAAATGCTGCTGGCAAATTAGAGGCAAGCGGTATTGCCACGTTTATTTTGTACACATCCACGCCTATCCCATGCCACCTGATCGCGCTTTAGTTCGTCTGCTTAGCAATAGCCATACCCCTTTACTACTCGGCAACGTCGCGTCAGAGCTTGCGTTTTATTCGTTCAGCTGAAATGCCAAGATGTTTGTCACAGGGTTTAGTTGACAACAGTGTCCGTGGGTTTTCTCGAGGCTCTCCCGTTTTATCCGACATTTTCATTCCACCAATTGTCTCACAATCATAATATTCACTTTCACTAGTCATCAGTTGCCTTTCGCCTAAAGGGCACTTACGCGCAACGTTAAACTAGACATTTCATTTTCTTTCATAATTGTTCACTTTTTATTTTTCAAAGTCTGTTCTGCAGCCTAACGAGCAGACTCGTGGAACGTTAAATTAAAGATTTCATTTTATTTTTAAGAAGCTTGATTTACCAAAACTCCGTTATATTTTTCCTTGTCTGACTGTGTGTCCGTCCGTCCAAGAGATTAAAAAAAAACTCAAAGATTACTTGACGGACCACTATCAACTTTAGCCAAGTTAAGAGCGACTTCGTTGATTGAGATAATATTTACACCGAAAGTGCTGAAAATCACCCATTTCTGGTTTTAACATTGATCACTATAGAGCAAAAACCGTAACAGGTAGAGAGAAGCTGTTTCCTGAAATTGATTAAGAGACCAAAGAATATATTCCATCTCCACTCTAATATTTCTTAAACCGAAAGTGATAGAAATCTTCTACCGCCTCCGGTTTCAATACTGAGAAAATATCATGCTATACAAACCAAATTATTTCACGTGGTATACACGTGGCACTGCTACTTGTTAAATATTAGGTGGGATGTCTTGGCTTCCGATCACAGCAGGGGCGGATCCAGGACCGACTTCTGGGGGAGGGGCGGTGGGTTGTCATACTGCTACTTTTAAGGGCTCCAAACTTTGGGATGGGTTTTATTTTTATATAGAGAGAGAATAAGAAAGTTTCCTCTTCTGGGGGGAATCGCCCCGATCGCCCCCCCCACCCTGGATCACAGATAGATCCTTGATCACTTTGCGGGAATCCGACCCATAAATTCATACAGTGAGTATGGCTACTGAGCCGCACCCTGGTTGACAGATCCTTCACATAATGTTAAACCGAACTTTCATTAAAATTATTGGTCAAGAATTGAAGTTAACCCTCCAGCGCATAGTGTTGTCATTTAGCTACGTTTTATACATCTTGTTATAGCCGCAATAGTACAACTACACACGGCTATATCATGCATGCATTTACTATGCTCTGCTGTGGTTCTAATTGTATTTTTTCCCACTAGAACTCATGTACTTGAATTTTGGTAGTGCGTAGACACTAAATCAGCGTTTCCCAACCTTTTTCAACTTGCGGCACACTACGGGTGTAACTTGAATTCTCGCGGCACACTCATAGATATTATTATTTGTAAATATAAAATACCATGGTATTTTTTTTCTGTGATTACTGATCTCCTGGTCACAGAGAAGAAAGCTCGATCACTGGTTTTTCGCCGTGGCAAATCATTATGCTTATTTTTCATTCTAATTTAAAAATAGAAAGCAATTGCAATGAAATATTGGACACAAGTTTTTAAAACTAAGCTTTCTTTTTCGAAAACTATCCAACCTTTCACTAAGAAAAAAAGATCACTAAGTAACGAACGAACAAACAAATCTCTTTTAGTTTTAAAACACAAATGTAGGTAATTTGTATGCATGTTTGCTCTATCGAAAGAATTAAATGATATTTTAAAATTTCAAGTTACGAAATAGTCTGCAGCAATAAAGAAGCAATAATAGGCATAACAATGATAACAAATACTTTTTTCAACATTAAAAATGTACAGAAAAGTAACACGGAATGAAACTTAAAGTTGTAGATTTATATAGAGGTTCATAGTAATGTGAAATACAAATATACATTTTTCTTTGTCTTGCAATTCGATTGCTAGAGAATTAATAATTTGTTTCGATTTCCTCGCGGCACACCAGCAGCCCATTCACGGCACACCAGTGTGCCGCGGCACACCGGTTGGGAAACGCTGCACTAAATGGTAACAGCGAATAATGGAAGGTTCTTTTGATCTTCCCCCGCAAATTTTAGTGGCTGAGGAGCAGGAGTAAAGGTGTTGTGCTATTATTTCTAAAAATAAGGTGAGATTATCTAAACATTTCGTAAAATCAATAATTAAGTTATGATAACGGAGGAAGAGAATTTTAAAATTATTTTTCTGTGTTACGGTCTTTCATAATAGTCATATAAAAAGAAAAAAAATAATTTCAAAAATTCATGCACTGTACGGTTAAGGTTTGTTTGATTTACTGGTGGATAATGTCTTTTCAATATCAAATCTATATGAGACAAGACCTGCTGCTTAAAATGATACCCGAACTACTGGTCGGATGTGTTGTATTCGAAAGAAGTACATCTACGGACAACTAAATAAAGAACACGTGTTTTGAAAGTACGGACAGTGGTCACTTGCATATAGCGTTTACTTTACTCTTATATGAGATGATGCAATCTTCAAGTGAAGAATATCGTTGTTGAAAATGATGTTCAACGCTTAATAAGGAATCATGAACCACGTAACCCACTTAGTTTTGATGGTCAAATTATGTATGATTCAATGGCATCGTGGACCGTTTCACGACGAAATCTTTGCAAGTTGAAAGAAAGATGATGAGTCACAAATGGTCTGCAATGCTTTGCGCAGATTCCTTTCTAACTTTTATGAACGCAAAGTAAATAAAGTATCCAATACGCACATACTTCGCGCCTCCGCTCCATCAACAATAACATGCTTATATAAGCGAAGTAAGTTTGCGGCATACTGCTCATAGTCTGCGTCAGAGCATTCCATCTAGTTCCGCTATTAGCCACAAATGCTCGAGTAAATAAACGCTGATCCAAAATTTGCTTTCTATATATTTGCGAGAAACTTGGCATTTTCCCTACACATGTAACATTTTAAAATCGTACAAAATGGAATCAAGAGAAATATATATCCTGCTCTCTTTCTAACAAGGCAGTCTCATATATATATATATATATATATATATATATATATATATATATATATATATATATATATATATATATATATATATATATATATATATATGAGACTGCCTTGTTAGAAAGAGAGCAGGATACAGGAGTGCAGACAGCAAGTGTAGATCAGGTTAAAAGCTTTACTTTTACATGGACAATACGACAACCATAAAGCATTAAAAAAAACAGTAAGAGCACAATAAATTTTCCATCTACGGTTAGTACCATATCTGTGATTTTGGCCACTTTATATATATATTTAAATTTGCTAATCTTATAAGCATAATAAAGCAAAATTTGCAGAAGTATAAAGTTTAATTCTTTTTATTCCAGAACCTTGTGTATATGTACAACAAAGAGAAATATGTTAATATATTTTGTACCAAAGAAAAAATCAACAAAGGCTGTTATCAATGCCACAAACAATGGAAATCAACTGCCAATTGCCTTTACGCGTAACAATGGAAAGTTACGCACCCCCTCTCTCCGCACCTTGATGCAATTTTGTATCACCGTACCTTGATGCACCGTCTTGATGTAATTTTAGTGGGGTAAATTAAGTCATATACATTTTTAATACTTGTGTAATAAAAACGAGAAAAATAAAAAAAAATACGTATTAGAAATGGGTAAGAATGAAGTATAATTTAAGGAACAGCATATTAAGGCATAATTTAGGAAAAAACTTAATAAAGCATAATGTAAGGAAAAATAAAGCATAGCCTAATACACAACTGTATAAAGCATATAAAGTTGGTTGTTGTAGCAATAAACAACTTTTTATTATACGGACAGTAATGTAAGTCATATTTTCTTTGTTTTCCAGAAATTAACCTAAAGATACTGAAATAAATTCGGAAGCAAAACACA
This sequence comes from Thermobia domestica, assembly GCF_964235325.1. Classification (NCBI taxonomy): domain Eukaryota; kingdom Metazoa; phylum Arthropoda; class Insecta; order Zygentoma; family Lepismatidae; genus Thermobia; species Thermobia domestica. Next base: position 106,160,924 of record NC_137460.1, read on the forward strand.
TACGAAACACAGTTCTTATATAACTAAAATTTCCAATGCCATCCGCTGGCAGTTGAATGAAACTCATCAGGAGCGGCTCTATATTGTAGTCACAAAATCACATGCCTTCCAATAAATATGAATAACAATTAAGTAAAAATATGAACATTTATTTATCTATACAAATGAGGAAGGACCAAACAAAAAAAATTGTATTCATATGAAGTTTACAATCCTGATTGATGTCTATGAGAGATTTGGATACCGTAATAAGTCATGATGCTTGATGTTACTCTCTGTTCACGTGTTCTGGCTGGACTCTTTCTAGCAATCGCACATTTTTCGTCATTGGGAAAAAGAATACATTTAGGTTGGAAGACTGGGCCGCGGCAGAAGAAATAGACCGGAGGAAATAGAGCAGTGTGTCTGTGGGTTTTACCCGGGTTCTTCTTTTTCCCACATTCTTATTCCACCAATTATTTCAAAATTCACATTTATTAATTTATCTGTCTCCTTTAACCTAAAGAGCAGTGCTATGAGCCGTAGAACTAGAAATTTCATTTCATTTACAGAATCGACTGAGAATGTTCAATTTAAAAAAAAAAAAAAAAAAACAGCTTAGTAGTGTTGGCAACAAAAACTATTTTTTACTTCTTGAATAACTTGAATTCAGTGCTGTATACAGCACGTAAAGTTAAGTTTAATAATTCCGTATGTAAGACATATATAACTATACATGACAATTTTTTCCTGTAATATGTACTTATTATAAGAATTTAAGGCATGTCTCCCAAGTGGTGGCCCCAAAGCGTGAGGGATGATTTTGCGACGGAGGGGGGTGCAAAGCCAGTTTCACCGCCATTGCAAATGTCACTTCCCTGTTGTAGATCTTTAGAGCCGCCACTGGCTCTTATTAGCCTTTTCTGTTAACAGACTGACTCATCTAGAACTGTTCCTGTGTCTCGAAGTTTCCTTATGAAAGAGTGACTTACACCACTATAAATTTTACCCGACAACATATAATGGGTTCTGAAAAGAAATGGCACAATAGTTCAATGTACACTACAAATATGTTAATGTAGTTATATCATTGGGAGTTTTATGTGCACAATAGTTACAAATTATATTAATAATCGATTTCATTATTAACTCGAATATGCCTATGAAGATGTCATCTGCACAGCTACATTAAATACATGTGCCTTCCTTCCCATCAACTCCCCAAAAAACCTTAGATACGATATCTAATAAAAAGTGCTTCAACTAAGATACGATATCTAATAAAAAGTGCTTCAACTAAGTTGTTAAAGTTCTTAATCCACACTAGCTGTATCTACTTCTGCTCCCTCTTCAAGTTCGATGAATGCGTAACAAACAGAATTTGAGGGCAATGCCACAGAAACTTAGTTGAAGAAGTGTTCGTCCGGAAAGCGAGAGACTTGGTTCATTTCTTGCCACTGTAAGTCATAAGATCTTTCAGTTTCCCAAAATATTTTCATCCGTTTGAAATAATAAAGTATGCGATAGGGTTATCTGATTAATGTTTATAAATTAGTTAAGTTGAACAACTTGAATGGCCAGTTCGGAAAATTTAATTTCGATCGAGATATTCAAGTACAATGAAGTCTTCCTTACTATTACGTACGCTGATACAATAATAATGTTGGTTAAATATAATAAGGAAACACGTAAGATTCAAGAACAACACATATCTCAAGAGGAAACACAGAACAACACATATCTCAAGATCTCTCAATGATGTTTTCTCTTACGTACTTGTGGGACATTTTTAGTGACAACCTTTCGGCTTCGTAATTCGCTACCTGGAGAGCACACCCACAAGTGACGTATTTGCTATTGGCGCGAAAAGCTCAAGGTTAAAGCAGACTGAAACGAATACCTTGAAAGCGATTATCATTTTGTTTCGTAGAAAGCCAATTTAGTTAACTCTTACAGATGTTCATGTTTTTCAAATATTGATACTTGCTTTCTGTTATTTTAAAAATATACTTAATGTAGACAACAAAGCTACTGTACGGTTTTCTTAAAAGTCTGCTCATACATTGTGACACATCAAGGATTATACACTTTTTGATTTACTGCCATGCCGTCTCCATACCGAGGTGGTATGCCATACCGTCTCTGGTTTCTTTAATGATTAAAACATACCGTCACTGGAAAGTAGATGCTAAATACCTTTAATAAATCCATTTTTATACACAGTAATTGATGAATAGCTTTGCATATAAAAATATTTCATTTCTCATGTACAAATAATTTCTAAGTTGACAACAGCGACATTTTTCCTACTTTTTGTTTTTAAAATGAAGTGTCTCCAAAGAAGTTCACCTAGTTTATATTTTAATGTGCCATATTGAATTGTTTCTTTCGCATGTATGTGTGTGTGTGTCTTCTTGCCTTAATGCATATAAGTGCCGTTTTGAGCATGGGCGGATTTAGGAGTTTTCTGTTGTGGGGGAGGACCTTCCAGGTGTTTGGAATACCCCATAATCGAGTGGGAGACCGGGAGTTTTCCCACAGAAAATTATTAATATCCTCATTCGGTTTTAGAGCATTTTCGTGTATAATTCTCTATAATACAATACAAAGGGATTTTTTTTTTTTTCAGAAAGCTGTTGGAAAGGATCGAGGTCTCTCCATATCCCTCTCTCTCCGTTCGTGTTACTACACAGAAGCTCTCCAATGGTTTACAGTCATTATGTAAATAGAAATGCAATCTTTTAGAAAACATACCCTCACTGCATTTCAACATTTAGATAGCCGGTATGTCGAGTCAAAATCGTAATAAAAACCTACCGCCTCTCCTTTTTTTCTTTTTCACTTCGAACACTGCTTAGCAGCATATTTTGTAATATAAGTACCTAACGTAAAATTCATAACTAAGACTACGTCACTGAGCTGCGCAATTGGTAAACCAAACCCCTTAACAAGCCTAGGCTTAAATGTAGTATTTTACATATAAATAAATTAAGTAACTTTACGAACAATTAAGTCATTTAGTTTCATTTTAGCGTTGTATTCCATGGACAGCTTAGTAGCATGCCTCCTGAGCATGAACATAATATTAACACGCTTATCTCAACAGCACTGTGGGTAGTCTATCCAGCAAGGATAATATCCACAATGACTCCCACAGGAATATATGAGAAACCGATTTTGACCGTACATATCTTAGGACCTACGGAGGGATCACGTAGTTCTTGAGTCTTTCCCGGACGGACATATGGACAGAGTAAATGTATATAGTTTTTTTTTTTCCTTTTGTAAACCAAACTTCTTAAAAGCAGTGTGTGTAAGTGCAGAGCGATCTTCTCGAATAAACTTCGCAATGTACGTGAATGATGTTAGATAATGAGTGGATAACTACCGGTACCTCTAGTTGCTCTGTCCTGTTCCTTTAAATTTTGTGTCTACTTTAAGTTTTGGGCAGGATTAACCGCTTAGTGAATAGTTTGCGAGACGGATAACTAAAACACAATAAACACTAATAGTGACAAAATGTGCTCGCAAGCTGCTTCTCAGAAGTCCGTGATAGCTTTTAAACTATTAGTCTAAATGTATGGTAACTTATTAGTCCCTGAGTTATTCCTTTATCATAGAACACACACACAAGATGTACAGTTATGTGTACCCCTTAAATGTGTGTAGCCACAGAAGGTTATACAAATGCATTCCGGAGAATAACTTATTGAATCTTATGCATGCATATATATATATTTTGGCTCCGAGCCGTTCGTACTTGGACAATCGCCAACATACTAAGCATAGATGAAGCCCGGATGATAAGCGTGCACTGATGTTCCAAGCGATTGTATTCTACAAACATTCTTCCTATTTTTATAACAATTGTTCTGCAGAACTTAAAGATTGGTTTTGTTTAATATGATAGCATGTGGCGAATCGAGACCGAGACGAGAAGTACATTTCTAAATTTGAGACGAGACAAGAAATTTGAGGCGTCTCGTAGACAATACTAGTTCACTTAAGACTCACTCAGACCTTAAACACTGTTTTAGTGTTACGTAATTTATAACGCGTACGTACACAATGAAGAGCACTTTTCAACCCTTAAACATACACAAGTCATTACATATACCCTTCGTGACCTTTCGTGACACGAAAAGATTCTGATCATTTCTAGATGAAATAAAAAAAACTCAGGACACAAATCTCGTACATAAATTCGCGAAACAAGACGAGAAAAAAATGAAACGGGACGAGAAAGAATCTTCGAGAATCAAGATTTCTACAAAACTTATAAGGAAACCTTATTTATCGTTTCGTTCCGTCGGTAACATTGCATGTAGGTAGTAATACTTATTATTATACTTTTGTATAAAATTAAATTAAAATCTTTGGTTAAACGTTCCACGATAATTTTGTAGGCTTGAGTAAGGAAATTATAATCGAAAACGAATGATAATGAAAGAACTGTAAAATAAAAATTACACAAGAAAAAATAAGATATGAAGAAACTCATACACAATACGTTGTCAGCATAGTGTAGAATCGAACCAAGAACTCTTTCTAACAAAAAGAAATGATCTACCACTGACCAGTGTCGCCAATATTGTTTTAATAACGAAACAATATATGATAACTGGAATTTCTTATGAAACTTTGTTCCATTTGCTGTAAAATAAGCACAGCAAAACAAATGTTATAATTCAAGGTAGGTATGGATTTACTGGTAAGGAAACGTTTTATAGAGAGTTCGATATTTACCAAAATAGGTATGCACCTTAATTCGTAACGATAAGAAATTTGTCACGGTCGCCCAAATCGTTTTATTGTTATTAATGACATTAGAGTTCGAAATGTCATATTGTTTCATGATATTAGCTCCAATAGCCAGTAAAACTTATCAGAAAACTACAGGGGTATTTTCGTGACAAATACTGTAGGTATGCTTTGTGTTACACTTTTGTTAATTAGTGTGTATTCTGTCCTGTTATAGCAGTTTCAGTAAAATCCTATATAATTATGTACACATATCAAAAGTGTCACGTGTTATACATTCTACAGTATATATTATACTCAATGGGAACAGATATTTTACACTCTCTTGCAGTTTCCAATATCAATACCCCAGTTATTCTCTCCAAACTTCACTATGCTTCCCCCAAATTTTCTGGTTGCCAACTTAAGACCCTTGAATCCTATCCTCCGCAGCTATAAGCTATCTAAACCGTTGTCTTGCAGCTGAAAAATAATGTCGCACACATGCTACACATATTTTAACGTGGGGAATATGATCCCACAGGTGTTATAGGCACAACTCGGAAACCCTATACAAAAAAAAAAAGTCCAAAATCATGACTACATCAATAAAAATCTACATAATACATGCATGCATTTGTTCTGAATTGATCCCTACACATACAAGTTCAACGAAACGTACTTTTGTTTCATTTTACAGCAAGAATGGTGCTTATCAGTATGATCGATAAAAACTGAAGCGGGAATAATTGAAGAGAACTAATTTATCCTGAATTATAGGCAAACTAGTCAACCCACCTACTCAGCTGCACAGTATCAAAATATGGTATGTTCTGAACATTAATATTATCTGCTCCATTCCGCCTGTGAAAGTGGCGGATCTTACCAGGGGCAGGCCTCCCTAGTTTTTTGAAATGAAATCTTTTGTTTTACGTCCCACGATTATGCCGGCTAGGCTTATGGTGATGGTGAGAAATGAATGAAATGGCGAAATGAAGAAAGTGGGAGGAAACGGGAGAACCCACCACAAAGTTCACTTGGCGGGAGCAGGATTTGAACCCGGGATCCATGCACCAAAGGTGAACGCTCTACCACTGAGCCACCGCGGCCCTACCGTTTTTTTTTTTTTTTTTTTTTAGTGAGAACAATAATTTAGAGTATTATTTATATATTTTTGAAAGTTTATGATATATCTATCATAGTCTAGGTTCTAATTTGACCAATGTTTTTATGTTCTAGATCCGCCACTGGTCTGTGCATAAGAAAATAAGGATAAGAAAATAGAAGCAGTGCGCACTTTTTTTCTTTTCTGCCTTGTAAAGACGGCGATTATAAAAATGAAAGCTAGAATACATGCTAAGCACGGATTTTAGAATTTCCAGTTTAACACATTAGCGTGTTGGGGAATGATCACGAATCTTTTTCCTAAGTTTACGTACTTCAATCTAATAACTTCTTACTTCTGGAATATCCCATATGTTCAGTTCCCAAGCACACACTTTAGAATGATAGCGGTCATAATACTTACAACCTCATCTATCTTCCTTTCCAGTCTTTTAAAAATCATGTTATATGCTCATAAAAAACATATTAACTAAACTCCGAAACAAAATTAGTGTTAATAAAAAGTATTACTTTTTTGCACATTTTACTATCCAAAATAACTTACAGCTGGTAGATTTTTCATGTAAGAAATATTTCATTGTTTTAGACTATGCAACGCCATTGGCACGGATTGTTTTTCACGCATTGAAATTTAGCAGAAAGCAGGCAATCGTATACTCGTTTTGTAATCAAGAGATATACGGTTCAAATTCCAAAATTATAGAAACTCGCATATTTCTCCTGAATTTATCGGGCTTATCAGTTAAATATGAAAGTACGCCGTTAAATAGATACCCGAATATGCTTACATCCCTTTTCTTGATTACAAGGTTACGGGGGGATATTTATCATCAGACATGAGAAAAACCAAGACTTTCGACTTATCGACTCAAGCACATTATCTGAATATACCACTCATTTTAGCTTTGGAGCTTCTTGTATACAACAAAAGACAAATTCTGACCACAGCATACATTAACTAATAAATAATAGCGTTACAGTTTCGGCAAATTAACTTTGCCTTTATCAGACATTATCACGTCTGATAATGTGTCTGATGAAGGCAAAGTTAATTTGCCGAAACTGTAACGCTATTATTTATTAGTCAATGTATACTGTGGTCAGAATTTCTTCCCATTTTATTACTTCCAAAGTCGAAAACTTGAAAACTGAAAACTGATCTGGGGAAGAAGTTACAATTAGAGCTGAAAAGAGCTAGGTAAAACGTAGACGCGGTGAACCTACAATATACGAAAAGACTGAAACTACCAATAGTGCTTGAAATAGAACATAAAAATCAAATTTATCCATGTTACTTCTTTATAATTCTACAAAAAACTTCCACCTAGACAGACATATAGTCTAGAATGACTAGACACATATTGTGGGGCTTGGAATGGAGAAGATCTGGACAAAGAATGCCTATCAATTCAGGAAGAAATGTAGAGCATACTCTGGACGTTGTTCAAAACGAATCATTTACGCATTCCCTGAAATGACATGACGAAAAAATAAAGAAACCCGTAGTGACCACGGCTTACTGGGATTCAAACTTGCTCATCCTACATATAAAACGAAGTGCACCACCATTATGGGGAGAGGGGCCGCGGTGGCTCAGTGGTAGAGCGTCATGAAGATAGCAAACCGAATTCGGAAACTCTCCCCAAAAAACTCCACGGATACAGTGTTTACACCACACGTATCACTATATGCTTCTTTTGTCATGTTGGGGCCGCGGTGGCTCAGTGGTAGAGCGTTCACCTCTGGTGCTTGGGGTCCGGGGTTCGATCCCAGCCCCCGCCAAGTGAACTCTGTGGTGGACAAACACCGTGTGCGTGGGTTTTCCCGGGGTACTCCCGTTTCCTCCCACTTTCTTCATTCCACCATTTCATTCATTATTCATCATCACCGTCTCCTTTAGCCTAACCGGCATAACCGTGGGACGTAAAACTCAAAGACTTCACTTCCATTATGGGGAGAACTAGTTGCAATATTACTGTTCCAGTTGTTTATTAATGTTTTACAAAATTAGCATTATACAATGTATTAATCTAAACGAAAAATGATGTTTGAATTGGCAGAAGGACGTTCAAGATCATTTATATCTCAAAAACAACATTGTTTACTTTTTCTATAAACACATGTCGTGTCAATTTCACGGTCATGCCATGAGCATTGCACATTCATCTTTTCAATGACTCATACAAAAGGACGCAATTCATGAACTATTCCGCTGCTGTTGTCATTTATCAACTTTACTAATACTCGCTATGAAAGTTAAATGCACGACCTTCTTGATTACTTAAAGGGCGCAAGTAAAAATTATTATCTCGTTCGTTTCCATATGGTATCAAAGATGCAGTAGATCTACTATACGAACTCCATTTTCTTTCTTTTTTTATATTCTCAGTGCTGCCAGTCACGCAATGAGGAATTGATTCCCGCTTCAATATCGATTCCTCTGTTTCTGTCGATGAGTACGTATATAGAGGTACCATCAGCGTGATAATAACACCTAAAATTTTTACGTAAATGAGAGTACATTGGTGAATCACTCGTACTTGAAACTGAGTGGTACAAAAGAGTATCTAAATCCCTTCCCTTCTCTCATTTCTTCCTCTCTCTTTTTCTTTTTCTCTCAAATCTAAATACTGAATATGTGTTAAGAGTGTTATGACTCAGAAATCAATTCAACATAAAGAAATGTGTTTGTAAAACTTTGTACATTATTTCAACAACACTGACACTGACCGTAATTCTACACCAACTTTCACTACTTCATCTCCAAGTCAAGAAAATGCATAATAATAGCTGTATAAATTGAAGATTTTTGTGACCTCTATTGCAACACAACACACCACATGCATGACCAGGTTTATGTAATAAGCAGAAGGCAGAGTTGCTTCAGTTTCTTCTACAGCTACCTCAAGAAAGATGGTTACACTCATTCTCCTTGAAGTCATTACATCAATACATTCCAAGTAGAATGATCCTTTTTGAACTCAATTTTCTTTTTAAAGACATAAAACTGGACTAAATAATACTTTAGCAATTTCTCCTCGTACAGTTTTTTCCAACTGTGGATGTCGTGTGACGTCATTGTTTGCTGCTCGTATTCTTAGTAAACTACACAAAGAGAACAAGGAGCCAAGAAACTAGCGTTGATAGTACGGATGGCCACAAAGTTCTGGTCCCGCGAGAAACCGGTTCTTGGAGACCTGGTTTTCAGAACCGTTTTCAGGCATGGATCCGAAAAACCCGGTTCCGGAACCGGATCCGGCCATCCCTAAAAGCAATCAGCAGAAGGTGAGTTTTGTGTCAGGTTTTACATTTTTTAGGTATACATGTTTATGCATAAAAATATTTGCTGGATGCACAAATACTGAAGTTTAGTGCAGTGTGAAAACAAAAAATGGCTACTAGTTTTTTTTTCCTTTAGCTGTAATTCTGCCTTTGCATTGCAATGTATTTAGAATTTACAGGGAATTGAAATTGTCCATAGATACATTACTGTGGTAATTTTCCATCGGAAATACAGTACTTAAATATACACAGGAAAAGTAAAAGTTACTTGAGTAGTGAAAGCTGGAAAGAGTCCGAACTATTTATGTTCAGTAGTGATTTTATATTACATTATTCGTTTCACAACTCGTTTACGAAAAATAAAATCAGTTGTAGCTTACACACCAAAAATTCCTGTTCGATTACGTTCATATGTTCCTCCTTACGAGATTACATGGTATATAAATTCAGAACGGGTTTCGGAACAGGATCCGTCCACCAGGAACCGGTTCCGGCCATCCCTAGTAGATAGAAGACAGTAGTGACAGGTACATAAAGTGTAGCAGGTGATTTAGCAGATAAATTTCTCGACAATTCGTATCACCGATCTTATCCCAATTAGTTACACCCACCTTGTTCCCTATCCTTTTTTGCTCAGCCTGTTTTCTGTCCTGGCTTTAATTGCAAAAGCCAGCTCTTATTTCACACATTGGCCAATAGGAAATTGCTGATCTAAAGCAACGGTTAACAAACTTGTACCCCTTGTAAAAATATTTTTACAAATTTGGAACTATTTAGATGAAAACATGTAATAATGACCTTTAAAACATTCTAAACATGTATTATAAAAATGTTGTCATAATATGTTTTGTACGTGACTGACAGGGATAACGCCCTTCTGAATGCATCAAACTCCATCACTCGCCATTAAAGTGCTTTTAATGATTATACATTATTTACAGTGCAAACAAAAGTTAATGTGCGTTATCATTCATTATTATATTCTGGGTATCCCAAGTTGGGAGCCGCTAATATAGAGAAATTGTTGTAACTGTTCAGATTCTCCCACTCCCAACTAAATGGCAATTTGAAAGATAAAATCACGTACCAAAATTCTAAATTACACTTTATTATATTTTGACAAGCTTGAAAAGGTGAGTGAGATATTGATGAATACTTTTTAACAAAGGGGAGCGCGGTGGCTCAGTGGTAGAGCGTTCACCTCCGGTGCTTGGGGTTCTTGGTTCGATCCCAGCTCGCGCCGTGTGGACTTTGTGGTGGACAAATACCGTGCTCGTGGGTTTTCTCGGGGTACTCCCGTTTCCTCCCACTTTCTTCATTCCACCATTTCACTCATTTCTCATCATCACCGTCTCCTTTAGCCTAACCGGCATAAGCGTGGAACGTAAAATTTAAAGATTTCATTTTTCATTTCTTTAACAAAGGAAATGGCATCACGATAATAATCATCGTTGTTGTGCGTATTTTACCATCACCAATCACTGAGAAGTATATTGTCAATGTCATTCCTTTGTTAATCTTTTAGTTTTGAGTACGAATTATCCTCTATAATAGAATGATTACGGGCTGAAGAAATAAACACAAAAATAGAAATGGCGAAAGAAACATTTAAGAAAAACTATTTTGTAGGTCACCAAACACTACAAAAAGCGAAGAAAAGCGAGTAGAAACAATCGATACATGCGTATGAAGAATAATGAACAAAATCAGCTGCGAAAGAGAAAAACAACCAGAAAGTAATAAGAGCAAATATGTATCTGAAGAGATCTTAAAAGGGTAAAAAGCAACTAGTTACACAACTCTTTGAAAAGGAATGTACCAGAATATGGTGAAGATAAAATGCAATTGACGAGCTCAGCCCAAAGCAAATAACCTAAGGACATACTTTTAAGATTATCATGGGATTCTTTCTAAGTGCACAATTTCTCAGGCATTACCAACAATAATGAAGCTTCGTATACAATTGAATCGGTCATTGTTTAAAAAAAAAAAAAAAAAAAGGCTACACAGCCTATAATGTTTTTCAATATCCCATTTTAACAATGACTGATTCAATTATTATTAATGTAAGGACTTTGCTATAGGTTTTCTAAACATTCATCTTTGTGGTGAATATATTATTTCACTGTAACTTGAAAGTGAAAAATCTTCCCGCTTCTAATAATATTTCCCCATTGATATAACTTGAAAATCGAGTTAAGTTTAAGGGTTTTTATTCTATAGCATTCTCAGGCCATGTGACTTTGTGGTAGTATAACATCGTGTCCGTGGGTTTGATCGGAGTTCTCACGTTTCTTCCCACATTTTCATTCTACCAATTCTATCCTAATCATTCACTTTTAATGAATCATTCATTTCTCGTTTAGTTTACAGGGCATAATCGTAAACAGTGTATCTTTCAGAAAAGTTTTCCGGGCGGCATATATTATTTTCACACGGTACTATTCTATTTATTATTATATTATAGACGTAAATATTTTGATCTCCTCCAGGGGGCACTCAATTTCGGGAGGCAGAACCCCCTAAAACACGTATAGAAGGAACACGTAAAACGTAAAACCAGAAATTCCATTTCATTTCATATTTCTAGCATGCATGTAATGCACAGAACAAGCGAGTTATATAAACGAAATACGAATGGTTCTACCTAAGGTGTAATTAAGCGTGTTATTTCTTGTTAACTACTTTCGAAGCTGTTATTTTTAAAGGAGCCAATTGCATTTCCTTAAATGAAGTCTGAAGCGTTCACTTTAAGAACGCATTATACTGTGCACAGTCTAATGCGGATTACATGATAAATCAAGGAATTTAATATTCAAGAATGCAAAAATTTATTTTGGAAACATTATCACGCACGATACCAACGAGTAATCTTATAACAGATGACTAAGTACAGCTGTCGCTCGTTTTGAATATGCTTACCAGGTCTTCTGCAAACGTGGATATTTTTGGATGTGATCTAGTTTGCTCCGCTTCACTGAACGAGGTTTCTGTCACACTCGTGTTTTACCTCCTGCATGTAAGACTAAAAACAAACACTAAAATGTCCTTCTTTAACACACTAAATTGTCAGTAGCCAACAAAACAAAAACACACCAATTGCCCAAAGTACGCAAAAAGAACTGGCAAAAGGAACTGTAAAGTTAAAATACACACAAACACACACACACACACTAAGCGATTGTGTCAAGAGGTGAAATACTGCGACACAAATTCACAGTCCAATCTTCACGTGGGTTAAACTTCTTAAAAACAGCGCACAAACTTTTCAAACGTCTAACCAGAAAATCTGAATTAGAGCAATTCTCAGAGAAAAGAAGAAGAAGAATTCCGATGTTAAGATTTTTTTTTAAACTAACTTTTTTTCACAGGCTAATATAACCTCTTCAAATGTTCCACTCCAGCCATCCAGCCTTGCTCGCGGATCGGATCAGTTTGGCTCACCACATGCACAGTCCACGCCACGGCGGGTACAGTTTCCAAAAATTCCTTGGCACTATCGCGACGCACGCGCATTTTTCACTAGTAGACACATTCCCAGCGCCGCGCAAATGGTTTTATTTAAAACCACTACCCCGTCCCGGTTTCTAATAAAATAGACTTCGAACCTCATTTTGTCTCTTGGAAATCAGAGGAGACCTACACCGCACGGAATGAGCATGGACAAGATGAGAGCATCTTAACGTGCTAAGATACACAGTAGCGTTGCCAACTGCAGACATCAAAATAATATGTAAAAAATAATTCAGTTTTAATAACTTTAGATGCGGTGGTTCAGTTCACAACCTCCACGACGGTCTCGCTTCTGGATATTCAGTCCCATGTCCTGCAATTATTAATAGCTATCTCGCTAAATAACATTTCGCATACAAATATGTAAACCCGTCGAACAGAAAACGAATCAGGAATATTAGGAATAGTAGAGGGTGAAGGGAATAATTTCAGATGTAATAGCTTTTAAATGCAATTTTAAGAAGAAAAACTGGATGGGACATTGGCTGAGAAAACTGTATCACGAGGATGGCGGCAGGACAAAGACGGACTAAGAGAATGAGGCTGTATCTGATGAACAGAAAAATCGTAAATGAAGCTGAAGACGAAGTTAGCTGAAGACTATGGTGCATTGAAGCTGCTCAGTTTGCGGCAAGTGACCTGCCAATAATGGAAGAATGCCTATAATGTTGATATAAATATCTGTTGTATTGTTTTAAATACTTATCAACGCCAAAGTATTGAATAGTGTGGCTTACTATTATAAAAGGGTCCGAACGAGTTTCTAAAGCCCATCCAATTGTTTGATCCGCAAACGCACGCACCAAAACTAATCGCGCTAGCCATGAGGTTACAAGAGAGCTCGACCCCTCACCTCTGGTGCAAGAGGTCCTTGGTTTGATACCAAGTCACGTGTGTTTGTCGTGGAGATAATCGTGTCCGTGGGCTTTTTCGGTGTTCTCTGGAATCCTCCCTCATTATCATTCCACCAATTCTTTAATAATTATTCATTATCATTAATCATGCGTTTCCTTTAGCCTAAAGAGTATATGAGTGGGATCTTCAATTCATATGCGTACAGTATTTTTTCTAATCGTCTTCTCTTTCATGTACAGTAGCGTTTCTCAAGCTTTCTAAATTTAGGATTAGGGGACACGGTGGCTCAGTGGCAGAGCACTTACGGTACCTCTGGTGCTAAGGTACCTGTTTCGATCCCTGACCAAGTAAATTTGTGGTAAACAACATCGTGTTCGTAGATTTTCTCGGGGTATTCCCGTTTCCTCCTACTTTATCATTCCACTAATTGTTCTATCATCATTCACTTGTTTTAATCATCATCTCCCTTAGCCTAAAGGGCAATTCGTGGGACCTTAAACTGAAAAATTTCATTTCATTTAATAAATTTAGGATACACTTCTGTTAAATTTTACAAGACCCAAGAGTATAAAGAATTGCAGCTGTTATTCTAGAAACAAAATGTCTTTAAATATAGCTCGATGACATTTAAAATCAAACGTCGAACTACTGCATTTTTTCTTTTTCTTTTTTTTTACGTCAGCCGGGTAACTTGTATCCAGTAGCAATTAACTCGTAAATTTGACAATTTTTCTTTTTTTTCTTTTTCTTTTCATTTGGATACAAAACCTTATTTCCTTTCACAAACATAGTTACTGTGACGATTGGCATGAGTTACTTAATGCCACATTTGGAATTTCTTAAGATTCTCAATAATAATAATAATAATAATAATAATAATAATAATAATAATAATAATAATAATAATAATAATAATAATAATAATAATAATAATAATAATAAAATAAAAAATAAGCTAATTGTTCGAGTTGTTTTATATAAGAACTTCGCAACCCATCAAATACGTCCCAAGATCATAGATTGCTGTAAATAAATAAATAAATAATAAGGGATACAGATATTTCTACGTATTTTATATTTGATTTCAACTCAGAAAATGACACCTATGACTTTTCTGCTGACAAATAGTTGGTGTAGTTAATTGTACCCTTATCCAGGAAGCGGAATTTAACTGGATATTTTTCTTCACATGTGAAACTAACAAAACATTTTCAAGAAAATTATAGGTCAGAAAAGACATCAAATAGCTGACCTAAAACATCAAACATAAAAACGTATTGAGCCAAACTAGGTCAATCACCCCCTAATGAACATTTCTCGTGCTGTACAGAAGCCAAGTATCCAGGAAGCTGACCAAACTTTTACCAAGTAGTTTAATAGGTAAATAGTTACATATTGAAATTCCTCCACGTAAGAAAGCAAAACCCTATGTTAAGTACTCTGAGCCTGTCACTAAATTTTTGAAATTGTCAGGAAGTGATACAAGCTTATCATGAAATAACAAAAGCAGGTTTCTCTATATAAACTACCTAAAAGAAAAGAAATCCTAATTTTACTGTAGTATTTGTTAAAAAGAAATTTCACAGTATAACAAAAAGAATTAACTTGTTTATGAAACATTAAATATTAACCCACCTACACACATCATTGATATACATTTCATTCATCCATACTTTTACAAAGCAGAAAGTAATTATTTCTTCAAGTTTTGTTTCCAATAGCATATTAATTTAAATAAATGCTGAGAAATCTCACTGAAATGTCATTGACTATGCAATCATAACTCCATGGATACCAAAACTCGAATCATAGGAGTTTGAAACAAGTTTGAGTTCACAGTAGTTAATATTTCAATCAGTAATGATTCCAGAGAGAAGCCCGAGAGGGAAGGGACATGTTTCAAATCATGCCTAGTGTGGATTCCCAGTAATTTCACAGTATTACACTTCACTCTAGAGCAGTGCCATCAAGATTGTTTTTTAAACCACTGATATTTTTCACTTGACTAGACCTTTCTCAATATGTTCTTTTTTGTTTTTATTTTGTTATAAATTTCACTGCAAGTAAGTCCAAAATTTACTTTAGCAGAACACTGAACACAGACAACAAAAACTCATTCTTCTTCCTTTTTTTTTTTTTAATTGGGCCAAGCTAATGGAGTTAAATATACACAGGAATAACTGCATGCAACACAGCATACATAAATTCCCTACTGTTTTGCTATGGGACACCCATGGAGCTAGATATAATATATAATACCGGAGTAACTTGCATATGTGAAGTCGCTATTTTTTGCTATGGCAGCATTATGTATGTAGCTCCATGTGGGACGCCGAAGAGATTGTTATTATTATAGGTAAAAAGCATTATTCTATCCATGTTAAGCATAGCTTGGCAGAACGGTTCCGCTGCACTGACCGGGACATTTCGGCAACCGGGCGGGACACCGGGATTACACTCTGAAACTGGGACTGTCCCGGCCAAACCGGGACGTATGGCAAGCCTACATATAGTGGCGTGTGGGCTCAGTGTGGAAGGTGAGTTTCCCATGTAGCTAATGGAGTGTGATCCATGATCGATTTACGTTATTGATACAGCATCATGATATTATTAAAGGAGTACTTGAATTGAGAGATATCGAGTAATGGTTATAGCAGCCAATGCACTGACCACACATTAGATAAAAAACCGTGTCTCATGGCTCTTTGTGGAACGTAAAGAAGTTCCCCAGTTTCATATGGAAACGAAAAGAAGAAATCCTGGTAAATAAAGGAAAGCTACAAAGTTAGCAATCCTGTAGAGAGGGCACTTGATAACAAGGCCATCGGAGGTCAACATGATGTCATCATCGCATCTCTCAGCGAAAGCGAAGTATTCTCTAAACATTACTTACTACCTCCACCTACAGCAAATGCTGCCAGCTACAGAGGTTGCTTTGTCAATGTAAACAGTTTTCAACTGGCCATGATTTATGCAAAAGGATGAAAAAAGTTGACATAATTCGTGATGCAACCATAAATGGTACTGTCAGATCATTGACAACTGCATCCTTTGCTCTTTATGACCCTTTTAGTTCTAGCTTCTTTCAATTTTCGTATTTCGAATTTCTTTCCAATGCATCAGAGGAACCATATAATATAATCTGAACGAGAAATTTCAGAAAGTTAAAACATCATCTAATACTAGTCAAAGATTCAAACAAACACAAACTGCATTTAGTTCATGATTTTATTACAATTGGACCTCAATATCTCGAATTCCTTGATAACCAAAATTTCTTCACATTCCCTTGAACTCTCCACAATATTCAAGGGGCCGCGGTGGCTCAGTGGTAGAGCGTTCACCTCTGGTAATAGGAATCCCGGGTTCGATGCCCGCCCCCGCCAAGTGAACTTTGTGGTAGACAAACACCGTCTGCGTGGATTCTCTCGGGGTTTTCCCGTTTCCTCGCACTTTCTTCATTCCACCATTTCACTCATTTCTCATTATCACCGTCTCCTTTAGCCTAGCCGGCATAACCGTGGGACGTAAAAATCAAAAATTTCATTTCATTTTCTTCCTCCACAACATTCAATATTAAAGTAACTTCTATAAGTAGAATATTTAAAAATTATACCTTGGCAAGTCGAATTTTAAGTGTTTCATGATAATATTTAAAAACGTCAATAGATCGAACTTTTGTATCTGCGAACCTCTACTAGTCGAAGTTTACTTCTGTTTAACTCGAATTTATCTTGATGTGACTTCAATAACTCGAAGCTATAGCTGAGCTCTATGCTTTTACATAATTCTCACTGTTGCTAATCCTTGTATTGTAATTGAGTTTTACTCATGTCTAGACATAAAAGTCCCCCTCCACCTGTTTCTAGGTCAATAACTTTTCTTCTTGCTTCCGCAAATCAGACCAATCTTGTCTATTGTATGGTCATCGACTTAATAACTTCCAAGTTATAGACGTTAAACGAATAAAACTTCGAGTTACTGAAGGTGTAGTCACTTTTAATGAGGAATGTGGAATCTCGGTATCTCGAATTTTTGTTGTGGACACCTTGATTACTCGAAAAACTTGAATTTTTATCTATTCCCTTCAGCTTCGAGTTATGAAGGTCCCCTATGCTTTGTACCTGAGGCAATAGTTGAAATGAAAACTTGACATTTAACTGATACGGATGAATACCTAACATCACTAAACTATCCAAAACAATATAAGAAGTAACAGATGGATATTTTTTGTGCAGTCTATACGTTCATTTCAAGATGAGGATACTTCCGTATTATATCAAAATATTTATTTATATACAGTTGCTACAGTCCCTTTTATTCTCTGAAAACGTAGCTTTGAATATGTAGGCGGATGAATTCTTCTATGAGCTGTATACTCAAAGGTACTTTTTCAATAACATCATGAAGTTTGGCAAATCGATGAAGAAAAAAAAAAAACTCAAGGTGATTGGTTTAGAAACATGAAAACTCACGATTACAGAACGACAACATTCATGGCTCATCAATACTATTACTTACAGACATTAATTTACACTTTTTATCCACTCTTATTGTTCAGAAGCACATGATATTCGCTGATATTTTATTTCACTTAATTAGGCATGTGCCGATAATTTAGATGTATTAATTTAAATGCCATACTTAGTTAACAAACAAGCAAATTCCTAGCTAAAGACCAATGAAATAACTACATTGTCGAAACCAAAAGAAAAGCCAGCACTAATTTCAATACCATTATTTCTGTCTTTTCAGAGTGTTGTACATTATTTCTTTACTCAAGTAAATTCTTACTTCTTATTACTTTAGGCTTATTTGAACAAATTACGTACACCCACATCAATATAACTTACACCGAATCACTGGCAAATTCGTTGTCATACAACCGTTATTAAATAACACATCAGAGTATTACGAGAAAAGAAATTGATATAATACGGGAATGGTTTAGAAAGTATGGTACCAAGACGTCTGAAAAGGTCATATTCCTCCTTTTTTTTTTCAAAGTCCCTCCTATGTCCCAGCAGGTGTCTACTGCTTTGTTAAGTTGTGCATACAGAGTCTATTGCGTCAGACCCTCATAATCAAAGTTATACATACATAGTCCGGTCTACAGATTTCTCTGGATAGCTGAATTTTTCTGGTATTATTTTCCAATTTTGTATTGTTGTGATAAACTAACATATATGAACTTAAATCCTTGCGGGTTTTTTATATTGCCCGAGTTTGTCAGAACAGGGTTCTCATTCCGTATCAGACTTCGCAAATTATGCAGATTGCAACGCAAGGTAACGCAAAAGAGTTATAACTGATGTGCAATTATTGCAAAGTAAATAACAAATTTAGCGTAAGTCTCAACGAATTCGCCAAATTACAGTGTTTGACATATAACGATTGCGCTCTATAATAACGATTTATTTTTCAAGGTTAAAACCTATTACATTGCCGTCATTTATTAAAACAGTGGTGGAAATAATTATTCCCATTAGGCCCATGATTATGCCCATTAGACTAAGGGGAAGGATGATTAAAGTAAGTAAATGATGATGGAAGAATTGGTTGAATGAGACTGAGGGAGGAAACGGGAGTACCCCAAGAAAATCCATGGACACGATGTTGTCTATCAGAAACTTATTTCGCAGGACCCCATGCACTATAGATAAGTGTTCTACCACTGAACGGAACCTGGAATCTTGCACACCAAGAGCACATACGGTACTAGAAGAACGAGGCAAGGTTGGAGATTGATGTTTTACAAAGATGCCACTAAGTAAAACCATTGGATACTCATGATAACGTAATATGTGTTTTATTGTATAGAGCTGTTGTAGGGTCATAATTCAGAACTTCGGTAAAAAGAGTAAATTCCCGTCGCTGCAAGGTCTTGGAATTTAGAACCTTGATGAGAAGAGAGGAAGTCCATTGACCGGGTATTTGATCTCTGTTGTTATGTAAGCCCGCATACTAAATCTTTAAAGTGGCTTGCATAAAGGTAAGTCGTTATTAGAAACCGCGATAAACGTGCATACATTTTCAACCCAAAAAATCTCCCGTCGCCTCATTCGCGAGCTGAAAATAGCAAAACTGCTTCGTACGCGCTAAGATCTGGTGAAGATCTGTGTACAAAACGTGGGACCTAGGAGACTCTCTTTAGTGCAAAAAGGAGATAACACACACTCACTTACCCCAGTAGCAGAGACAACTTGCAAACTGCGTGCTGTTAGCTTGAATTGCAAGTCAGCCAAGCTTGCATCCAGCTTGATTAGAAAACGTGCTGAGATGGAAGATGAGAACTGACGGAATGTGATGGTACCCGTTACACCAATATGATTCTATATGCATTCTTTAAAAGTGGACACGTAGCTGAACGTTCTAATTGGTTTGTAACTCCCAAGAAGTTCGCCTTCGATCTTGATGGTGCGAACATTTGTGATTACTGATTACTGTGGCGCGTCAGCTTTCATTCGGTGTTCATGGTGCAAGTTAATGGTTTGTTTTGAACATTTCGTGAATGTTGACGAAGTCCATTTTGTGAAGTGTAATATGTATATCCCATAGAAGATTGATTTCTGCACCTCCCGGACACGTATTTTCTGTCGTCCTCCTGATGCACATGGTGAGTCATTAGCAGCTAATATATTTCCTATCATCACTGTTCACACTACACTTTCAAATGAGCCTTACTAGAGATTGCACTTGCGACCTCGCACTGAAAGGATTCCTTCTTACTGATCCAGAAAACTGGATTTGAAACTAACATCAGTTCGAACATGTTATTTATCACTCACCCACCCTTCCCATAGTGATGGGGATAACCTTGGGTTTGAACGGTGTCGATATTGTCAGTATTCATCTCAACGACAAGGAAAACTATAGATTTGACACTAATATCAATTGTTTTCGATTATTTTTACACATTATTCGCCTATTCCCTTCATCTTCCCTTTAAAACGACAATTTAGAAAAATGTGAGAAACATGTCCAGTTATTATTTCTTTGTTTCATCTTCCAAATGGGGGCGCGGTGGCTCAGTGGTAGAGCGTTCACCTCCGGTGCTTGGGGTCCCTGGTTCGATCCCAGCTCGCGCCGTGTGAACTTTGTGGTGGACGAACACCGTACTCGTGGGTTTTCTCGGGGTTCTCCCGTTTCCTCTCACTTTCTTCATTCCACCATTTCACTCATCTCTCATCATCACCGTCTCCTTTAGCCTAACCGGCATAACCGTGGGACGTAAAACTTAAAGATTTCATTTCATCTTCCAAACTTCATGGTCTCAATTTTCGGGGGGTGAGACTCATTCTTTGCATAAATTCTGAGCCCCTCGCTAATGGCTTCATAGACGATTAGATCTAGTGATTACAGAAGCCCTATGGACTTAAAACTGTACATACATGATTGGAGACCAAAAAAAAAAAAAAAAAAAAGTGTTTTGTGGTTAATATTTGATAAGGAATATACAGTAACAATCGGATGCATGGATGAAGACCTATACAAATACAAACATACAAGATTTCACCAAAAGAATCTAGCTTTGTCAATAATATTTATGAAAGATACAATTTATTAATATGTTTTAAGGATAAATGCTTTTCAAAAACAAGCACAAGTTATCAAGACTTGCTTATCCACATTTGTTGAAACAAGGCATTACGCCATCGCCTACTAAATAAGCTAGAGACATCGGTCCTGTACATCAACAACACTTCAAAGTTCTATTGGCGCTTTATACTTGTGTATACGTTAGCAAGCAATACCTTTATATCTTACATAAAAAAGTTACTATTGTATATGACGTTTTTCTTTTTTTAAGATCTATTGTACTATATGTATGTAAAAATTGGATACAAACGCGGCAGAAATGAACACATACTTAGGGTTCTTGAAAACGAAGGCCTGCGTAAAATATATATTGTAAAATACATGTAAAGGTGTCCCCCCCCCCCTCTAAAAAAAATGCTGAAAGTATGCGCGTTGTTTTGCATCTGTAGGATTGGCGACATCATAACGCATAGTCGTAGCTTTCATAGAAACGTGACACAACTCAAAAATAATTCTTATTGACATATCATTGAAATTGGTCCTAAATACTCCAAAAGTTTTGTGTAAAACTATCGCAGATGAAGAAGAATACCCCCCTCATCAAGAAGCAACTGTGTCATTTGTCCGCCCATGTTAACTCGTAATAGTGCATATGTTCAACTCGCTCTACTGAAAAGTTGATGATTCCGAGTTGCAGGTGCACAGCCATGAAGGGAGTGTCCATCGAGTCCGTCCCCCCCCCCCTTCAAAAAAATCCTAACTTAACATATATTTGTACACTTTCTCAATAAAACTATACTTGTTCAACAGGGAAATGATTGATGTAGCATGAAAATTTGGTCTTACTTCATCTGTACTTTTTCTCTTATAAAACAATCTAGTTCTATCATATTTTTTTTCGCAAAATGTAAGTGGAAGTGTTTTACAATTACTTATCGTATTTTCAGGTGCTGAATAATACTCGTTCAATACTTCATAGACGTAATGGCTTGCAGTATTGGCCTTCCCCGCCCTCCAAAGCTTGGACCCTTTCCAACAAAAATTTCCGAGTGTGCGCCTGCTGAGTTGTGTCACTTTTCTATTAAAGCTACGGATGTTATGAAGATACATTACATACTTGATTATGACTAATTTTAGTTTTCTTCAAATTGTGAGTTAATCGTGCAACGTAAGCCATGCAAGAAAGACTCAGTATACTACCTTTTTCCGCCATAAAGAAAATTCCTGTTCAAATCCATCAGCTGTGGGCATTTATTGACATTTCTACTATTTATCTGCGAAAATTCTTTAAAATAGGTGTGCCACTTGCGGTTATGTCGAACTGTTAGGTATAACTCGACTCGGCTCATTTTGAATCTACCTGAATTGGGCGGATATACATTTTCTCGAGTTCGATATTTTGTAACTGGCCAAATTTACCATTATTCGGAAATATTTATATAGAAGACATTGAAACATTTAGAAGCCGTGGTCCCAATCCATTTCTTGTGAATTGAAACAGAAGCCTTATACGAAGTTAAAGAAAAGAAAATAAGATTTCGATATACGAGTATATTGGTTAAATCTGGATTTCTCTTCCTTTTAAATCTTTAGAAGGGTTCGATGATCTTTACAAAATACGCTGAATTAATAGCGTATAAATAAACGAACACATGTGCTGGGGGTCAGCAGTTAAAGATCATTAGCCTTTACTTGGCAACTGAACAGATTTTATACACTTAGCAAATTTACGTAAGGTTTACATTTTCAAGTCCCTATTAATTGGCGATTATGATTTAAACTTTGTCATAAAATCAATGCGGTAGAACTTCCAGTAATTACTTACTGTTCTTCTGTTTTGTTGTATTTACTTTTTCCTCTATTTGTTTATCATATACAGGGTGTTTGAAAACAACACCGACAACGTTTGGGAGGTGATTCCTAACATCAACTTAAGACAAAAAGTATAGACCAAGCTGGGTGCACAAATACATCCTTTCGGAGTTATAGGCTCCAAAACTAGAGGACCTAACGTAGTCGGGTCAAGACTTCACTTAGGAATTAATACGTCCTATCCAAATATCCATGTTTCAGAATTCTAAGGTACTTACATAACAATTTTTATTGAGGGAGTTTCGCTACGGGCAAATAATTTTAAGTACTCACGAACTACCTCTATAAAAATTGTTGCGGAAGTACGGAAAGATTCTGAAACTTGGATATTTGGATAGGGCACATACTAGTTCCTACGTGAAGTCTTGACCCGACTACGGTAGGTCCCATAGTTTTAGAGCTATGAACCTTTAAAGTTCTTTTTTCTTTTCATGTTTTCGGCAGCCTTAACTCCGAAAGGAAGCATTTGTGCATCCAGGTTGGTCCATACTTTTTGTCTCGTCTTGGTGTCAGGACTCACCTCCCAAACGATGTCGGTGTTGTGTTGAAACACCCTGTATATTCTGTTATTGCTAGCAGATTAGATCCCATACTCCGAGAAGCTTCCTCGCATCACGGTCTTCAGCTAACTTCTCCATCTTAACGTAGCAATTTTCTGTTTAAATACCGTGTATCAACTGTACCTAGGTAGTCCCTTTCGCTTCTCCCATTCCAGCTTACTTGGCGCGAGCTGGAATCGAACCAAGGACCCCAGACACCAGGTGAACGCTCTACCACTAAGCCATCAAGGCCCCAAACAAAGTATGCCTGTAGTGCTCCTCGGGTTGTTTTTACGATTTATAACATAAGGATAACTACTTATGTCACGCACACATACGTAAATATTTACGAAAAGGTCTGAAATACATGTTATATGCATTGAGAAGACCATCATAAGTTTAGTAAAAGTATGGTCGATGTCGAAAACAGCATAGATTAAGCATCATCTCGGTGTAAGTTTTCAAGTGAATGGCAGGTCCCCTATAAGTCAACCAAGGCACTGATTTTGGGAAGCCCTGGGCTAGCCAAGAAAAACTAACATTCACTTGTAACAGAGGGTGATAATTACGGGTAACTTGCGAGTTTGCTCTTGATTTATACTGAAAGCGGGAAGAAAGAAAGAAAAATGAAATAGAAAAGAAACAAGTGAATTTCGTTTTACAGTCTGAAGCTACGGTAGACTTCCGAACAAATACGAATACAATATTCAAACTTAAGGTAGTACATCTGTAACTTCTGGTTGCAATAGAGAAAAAAGATCAAAGAATCTATTCTGATGCTGAATCCATATCAAAAAACTGTTAGGACTACTCACCATCCCTTACTGCTTTAGTTCTATAGTGATAAATGTTGAAACCAGAAGTGCTAATTGACGTCTACTTCTGCTAGCAATAAAGGACTAAGATCGGAAGTGAAACATATTCTTGTGGTATTGAATCTATACTGTTTTGTATTGTTGGCATTGTTGTATCACTTTGATTTTCTTTATTTGTAAAAATTGTATTACTTTGATTTTCTTTATTTGTAAAAATTGTATTACTTTGATTTTCTTTATTTGTAAAAATTGTATTACTTTGATTTTCTTTATTTGTAAAAATTGTATTACTTTGATTTTCGGTATTTGTAAAAATTACTCTAATTTATAAAGTTCAACGTTCAATGTTCAATTAGGCCAATGTACCGGGAACAAGGAAGCAAAACTTAAAAGATAAAACAATACGAAAGCATTATAATCAAACATTGTAAATGCAAACGCATGAATATGTTGTAACGCAGACTGCGAGAAAATGCTGACTTTGTAATTTCCTGTGTGTTTTCAAGAATGCTTGGTAGAATCACGGGTTGCCAAGAAAATCTTCTTACGTATATATATTGAGCAAGCCATGAGGTGACAAACGTATGATGTTAAAATAATAATAAACAAAGGTAAAAGTGAGGGTGTACGCGGGAGGACGCCGCCCCCCACCTCGAAAATATATAACGGCGTTCCCCCAGTTCCTAAAAAATTACAATGAGCAAAGATACGCAGGGGGAACGACGTGGCGTCATGCCGTTACCTACCGTCCACCCATCTTTTCAGATCCAGTTTTACCCCCTGATAATAATAATAAAAAAAAAAAGAATCCAATTCAGGACGAAAAGGAACAATTAAAACACGAAAGTGTTAAGTCGTATAAAAACTTTATGATTGAGAGATTTCGTGGTCTTTTTGCTCGATCTTTGCTAAAAATCTGTTACACTTGGTTTTCGTCTGTAGAATTTCATCTTCAACATTCTAATGACTAGGCGTTGGTTGTTGGTTGCCACTTCGCCTGTACAACTCAGTTTCTTGTCTCATTCAGAAAGAGATAGATACTAACTGTTAGTTAGTCTACGTTCAAAACTGTAATCAGATACCAATAGACAATTCTTAATCAGATCGAGACGACTTAAAGAGGAAGATAGGGGACCACCACCTTCGTCAGATTCATCGCCACAGATTTGGATTTACCAGGTCTACCTATCCGGAGACAAAGAAGAAGACGGCGGAGGTGCCCCAGAACCAATTGGAAATATAAGGTCAGTTTTGCTCATTATAAACATAACTGAAGCTACAAAATGAGAGAAAACACTTTACTATTAGTCTGAAACTAATTTACAACGATTATTACAAAGGAATAAAAAAAATAATGAAAAATAAAAATGAAGAATATTGAATATAAAATAGAGACAAATAATCGAAAGCATTTATAGCAGACTGACTTAATGTTTGTTCTATTGTGTGACTAGCGCATTTGAATACATAATACAAATTCAGCAAATATAGGTTTTATCGCAGACAGTTGAATATGTGTCTGGCCTTGACCTCTGGGAATTCCCCGCTAACACGAACTCGTTGATCTGGTCAATACTGTATGTGTGATATAATTGATTCTTAGCGTGTTTCAACCAGGAAAGAAGAGAAACAGACCCTGTGCTAGTAATCGAGACGCTTAAGTTATATTTTAAAAGTAGATCCAAATGCAGTGGTGTCATTCAAATCATTTAACAACGGGTTCTATAATCAGTATAGTGACTTGTAGCGTTAATATTCTTAGTATTTGATTATATTATTATTATTATTATTATTATTATTATTATTATTATTATTATTATTATATTTATTCCAATGATACTTGTAGGAATAATAGTAACTACGGTTAAATCATATATCATCATTATGTTGCTATTATGAATATTGATGCTCAAAAATAGTACCAGAGAATTAATCCTCTTTCGTAAATACAGGATTCTAGAGATGGTGAGACATTTTTAAGAATCGGTTCCGAGAATCGGAGCAATTTTAACAACCGGTTCAGGCAAATCGTCTAATGACACAACTGATGTGAATAAGAATCATATAGTATACATTTTAACATTAATGTTCTACAGACAGAATCGTATTAATATTATAACTAAGAACTGCTTCAAATTACAGAAAATTTTAAAATGATTTTACTAATGTTACAGTATTGTAAATACATCATCATCATCATCATAGGTATTCTGCCTTTATTGGCAGGTCACTTGCTGCAGCTGAGAAGCTTCCATGCTCCACGGTCCTCCGCTAACCTTTTCGTCTTCGCGTATGATCTTTCTGTTTTAATATCATCCATTAATTGTAGTCTCTTTCGGCCCCTCCCTCTCTTTCCCGCCACCATACCCTCTAGGACGTCCCTCATGATACAATCTCTTCTTAGGCAATGTCCCAACCAATTTCTCTTCCTCTTCCTAATAATATCAAAAAATGTTCTTTTCTCACCCACCATTTCTAACACTCTCTCATTCGTTTTCCGCTCGACCCAATTAATTCTTTCCATTCTTCTCCACACCCACATTTCGAAGGCTTCCAGTCGATTTTCGTCACCTTTACGTAATGTCCACGTTTCCGCCCCATACAGTACAACACTCCACACGAAGCATTTTATGAGTCTTTTTCTCAACTCTTTGTTCAAGGTCCCACAAAACAGACTTTTCTTTCTTTTAAAGGCTTCTTTCGCCATTCCTATCCTTGCTTTTATTTCACGTTCGCATTTCATGTCATTACTAAGAACACTACCCAGGTATCGAAAACTATTCACTTGTTCTATTTTCTCCCCTCCTACTTTTATATTTGACACAGACCCCTTCGTTCCAATCACCATGGCTTTTGTCTTTCTAACATTTATTTTCATCCCATATTCCTCAAAGCCCTTTCTCATTTTTTCTAACATTTTATTGATTTTCTTTTCAGATTCTGCAACAAGCGCCATATCGTCTGCAAATCTGATACATCTAATCATTCTACCTCCTAGCGAAATGCCATCATCATCATGTAGGCTCTTTTTCACTATTTCTTCTAGATAGTGAATACAAGGTGGGTATAAATTGATTGATTTGTTGTTTGGTTGAAATTTCAGCACCAAGCCTACATGAGACGGGTATGTGAAGTACAAACTACCATATTGAGTTCAATCTCTATAAACCACCGGGAATCGAACACCTAACTTAGTAAGCGCGAACGCTAGCCACTTGATCAGTGCGAAGAACAACTGATTGATTGAAATTTAATGAGAACGTTAGCAGTGAAGGTATTTGTCTCCTCACCAAAACCACAATAGATGACACATACACCTCATAAAGAATAGACAAAATAAAACCATGACTTATACAGCGAGATAAAAGCTTGATGAAATATAAATTAAACACTAATAAATGTATCTGAAATGAAATCAAATCTTTCAACGTCCCAAGATTATGCCCTTTAGGCTAAGGGAGACGATAATTAAGGCAAGTGAAAGAGGGTGGAAAAACTGGTGGAATGAGAATGTGAGAGGAAGCGGGAATGCCCTGAGAAAACTCACAACCACACGATGCTGCCTATCACAAGCTTACTTGATCCAGGATCGAAACCAGGAACCACATGCACAGAGGAAAGCGTTCTACCACTGAGCCACCGTCCTCCCATGATTATTTATCAAAGATGAAAATGAAATGGAATCTTTCAATTTAACGTCCCACGTATATGCCCTTTAAGCTAAGGGAGACGATGGTTAAGGCAAATCAATGATGATGATGATGATGGAATAATTGATGAAATGAGAATGTGAGAGTAAATAGACGATGTAGTCAACCACATACTTGGTCGGGGATCGAACCAGGGACCCCACGCACCAGAGGTAAGCGCTCTGTCACTGAGCCACTATGTCTCCTGCAGAGGTCATGAAAAAAACTAGTTTTATATGTAAGATGACTGTAAATTTATTTCAAGTTCCAAATTTATCTTTAGAATAAACACAGGCCTAGTTTCAGCTACATTTTAGTATTTGTCATACATGAAAGTACGAGAGAACAAAATGCAGCACAGCGGCAAATTCTCGTAGTTCTAAATCTCCTACTTCTAATTTTCGATGGCAGATTAGCTAGAATAGCAAATATGGTTCAATCAAATATACTCGCAATAAATATTTAGTTAACATCCTACTATTATTTCCTGTCAAGTATTTAAGACATGATCATTATTGAAAATGAAAGATAATAGAAATACTGGAGGAAACAAAACTGGGAGAAGAAACATGATAAAGTACATGGAGGACATGATGTCCACTACAAGCTCACATGGCCCATAGCTACATTAGAAAACATTCAAATTCTCACTGTCGTTTAAGCCAACTCCTCAAGTACTGGCTCAAACAAGTCAGTTAGTCTTCTCATTTCATAAAACTTCAAGATGGCTACCACAGTCCATTGAACTCACGTGCTACATTAAGAGGACAAGATATCAATCGCCAGTTCGAATCTCTGCGATAAATACTCTTTCATTTGCAGTCAACTGGCAAAAGCGATACCACGCTGAGCAACTCTTCCCTGAACGACTTTGCTGCTGCTTTGCAAATAGTTAGTATACAGATGTGAGGATGGCGGGAATGTACTATCACCAAGGTGACCAGACGTCCCGTTTTAGCCGGGACAGTCCCTTTTTTCCAACCGTTGTCCCGTTTTTTTCTGATTCTCGAACGGGACGCCTAAATGTCCCGTTTTTAAGTAAAAATGACCTAATTGTCCCGTAATTATTATCCAAAATATAGATCGTCAATGCAAATTCTACTCCCTTCCGTACCAACACTCGTTGCCAAGGTTCAGCCGTGTCTAGAACTTCTGAGTTTTCAAATGGGAATTGTGTGTTCGTGTTTCAAGTGGGAATTGAGTGGGAATTCTGTGTTCAACTAGTTAAAAGAATTGTTGGGTAGAACTTGCAACTGGGAACCATTATTTGTTGTGTGGTACACGTAACGTTAGAAACGGTGCGTTATCACTCTTACTTGTGTATTTTGTAAATTGAGAGCACTGCTGAGTCCAAAAATGCAATCTGGAAGTCAGATACCCCCTTTCCCCGTAGCCGATTCGTATGCGTCCCGTTTTCGCAAGCGAAAATTCTGGTCACCTTGACTATCACTTGTAGCGCTGTTATGGAAAGATAAGAATTCGACTCGTGTTTTTTAACCGACTTTTTTTTAAAAAGGAGATTCTGCATTTAATCCGTTTATATATATATATATATATATATATATATATATATATATATATATATATATATATATATATTTCGTCTAGGAATTAATTCGTGCGGTTGGTACACACACATTGAAGCTGTAGTACAAACACAAAATACATAAATACCTTAAGAAAAATATTGTCCATCGCTAGCCACCACTTTAGCCCATCTGTCAGGCAATGTACGGATTCCGTGGCGAAAGAAGTCCTCATCCTTGGAAGCGATCAAGTCAGAGACCCATGTTTTGATATCTTCTGAAGAAGTAAACCGCTGTCCAATCAAATCGTTGTTCATGCAATCGAACAAGTAGTAGTCCGAAGGAGCAACGTCTGGTGAATACGGCGGGTGGGGTAAAACTTCCCATCCGACATTTTCTAAATAGGTTTTGACCGGTTTTGCGACATGTGGGCGAGCGTTATCATGTTGAACAATAAGTTTATCATGTCTGTTCTCCCATTCTGGTCGTGTTCTGGCCAGAGCTTGCTTCAAACGCATTAATTGTTGTCGATAACGTTCTCCATTCATAGTTTCACCCGGTTGCAGCAGCTCATAGTACACCACACCTTTCATATCCCACCATATGCACAGCATAACCTTTGCACAGTGAATATCTCGTTTTGGTTGTGATGGACCTGGTTCAGCTGGTTTCACCCAGGCCTTTTTTCGTTTAGGGTTCTCGTAATGGATCCACTTCTCATCACCCGTAATAATTCGATGCAGAAACCCCTTTCTGCTCTGTCGTTGAAGCAGCAATTCGCAAATGGTTTTTCGTCTTTCAACGTCTCTGTCTTTCAATTCATGTGGAACCCAATGTGACATCTTTTGAATCATTCCCATGGCTTTCAAGCGTTTGGAGACTGTTGTTTGATCAACGCCTAATGCTGCTGCAAGTTGTTCCTGCGTTTGACACGAATCCTGCTCGAGCAATGCTGTCAATTCTTCGTCTTGAAATTTTTTTGGCTGTCCAGCTCGCTCTTGGTCTGCCAAGCCGAAATCACCACTTCTAAACCGTGCAAACCACTTCTGACACGTTCGCTCAGCTAGAGCATGGTCACCATACACTTCCACCAAAATACGATGACTTTCAGTCGCACTTTTCTGCATGTTAAAGTAATGCAGCAGGACACCCCGCAAAAACACTTTATCAGGCACAAATTGCGCCATGTTCACTTAACTACAAACTGGTGTTGTTGACGCTTTAATCCACTGCCCTATACTACGAACGATACGCGATGACAGGGGTTTGCAACACATGTGTGGATACACGGAACTGTGGGACGCTCCGTTCGTTGCGCCATCTCTTGTCCACCCGCACGAATTAATTCCTAGACCAAATATATATATATATATATATATATATATATATATATATATATATATATATATATATATATATATATATATATATGTGTGTGTGTGTGTGTGTGTGTGTGTGTGTGTGTACTGAGTATGTCCTCGACACACTGCACAACTTCGACACAATTGCACCGATTTATTTTTATTTTATTTATTTTTTATTTTGTTTGAAAGAGTAGGCCTATACCTCCCCGGTGGTCTCACATAAATTTCTCCAGGATCTGATGATAATCTTTGGAGTTAGACTATGGAGAACCTTAACAGATGATGGCTTATTTACGGCAGTCACATGATTATAGGTAACCATATATTCGTTAACGTGATTGTGGTTGCATACCAGCACAGGGGTTTCACTGCAAAATTTCGGAACATTTTCATAGTACATTACTGTCTCTGTTGTTTGTAAAAAATTAAACTAGTGGCTTACGTGTCTAAAACCGGTTACAACAAATTTTATATATAGGTTGATTGTAAATTTATTTCAAGTTCCAAATGTACCCTTAGAATAAACACAGGACTTGTTTCAACCTATATTTTAATATACGTCCTACATCAAAGTAGAGGAAAACAAATGCAGAACCAACCATTTCCGGTTTCAACGTTCATTGCTATAGAACAAAAACGCCATACATATAGAAAGAAGCCATTTTGGTACTTTTTCAGTGTCCCTAGAATAGATTCTACCTTTACTTTGTTTCTCTATTAAAACCAGTCGTGGCAGAAATTTAGAAATTTACTACTTCCGGGTTGAGTTGATTTCGAGTTTAACTTCCCTTCCAGCTACGAGGCTATATGAGACGGGACCTACTGATTAACGTGCAATCCGAACCACATGAGCTCCTACCGGGAATCGAACCCGGGCCTCCCAAGCAAAGGAGCGTATGCTAACCGCCTAGCCACGAAGGAGCTCATTAGTACTTTCGGTTTCAACATAATCTCCATAAAGCAATACGATCTCCTTATAGCAAGAACGGTAATAGGAAGAGAGAAATTGATTATTCATATAGATTTTGCATCTGAAGAACAGGTTCCATCTCCAATCTTATTCCTCTATTGCAACTGGAAGTGATAGATCTATCATTTTCGGTATCAACATCAAATCCTCATAGTTCGAAATTTCAACATGATAAACGAGACTCATTTCTTTATATTATTTATTAACATTCTTCCAGTTAAAGCTATAAAGCCATGTCAAAGAAACATTTGAAGATTTGTTTTGGAAAAAAGTCATTTAAAAGTACCATACACCTGGTAGCACTGAGGATAAAACATGGAAATTTTCAGTCAGTATGGCCGATGCACGATTTGAAGTAGATTGCAAAGTGAGAACCATTTGTCTACACTGTTCAATTGTTTACTGTATTCTTTAGTCAAAAAGACACTATTCTGCATCACAAAATTTAAAAATCCAAGCATAAAAAATGCCTCCACTAAAATCTACGGGTTACAGGCGTAATTCCAAATATGTGTTAAAACATTTTCATACAGGTATTTCGCAATTTATCTCAAGTCCAATGATAATGTGTAAGCTATCAATACACAGTACAAATAACAGGAAACAAGGTTAATGGAGATCGATCGCAATAACACGCAAGAATATGATAAAGAATAGTGCCCTACTAGACTCTGTCCCCATCTGCGTGTCACACTCATTTCCTCACTATCGATGAGATAGAATGAATTGGTGCATTTCTTAAATATAGAATTTAGTAAAGACTTTCCCCACAATCATGGGAAAAAATCGGGTCCTTTCTCTTTTGTATCAACCATCTATTTTTAAATTCATTCAAAATCGCAAACGGTCTGTTTATACGTAGTTTCACCATTCCAAAGGCAAGCCAATCCTGAGGCGGCTCTATAATGTAGTCACAAAGTCACGTGCCTTCCCAATTAATAGGAAGAAAAAAAATGGACACTTATTACTGTATACGAATGAGTAACGACACAACTAAAATAATTAGTTATTTTAATATGGAGTCTGAAATCTTGATTGATGTATGTGAGATTTGGCAACATAGTGTAAATCACTATGCTTGACGTTACCTTCTGCTAACGTGTTGACTTGGCTCTTCCGCACAATCGCCTGTCTAACAAAACAGCCCTTTAAATGCCTGGTCTTACGTACAATGTAATCACTAGAGCCCGGATTTATCAGTACAAACAATAAAATAAGACTGCAAATATGCAACATAAATTGAAAAAATAAGAGAAAAATAGATATATGAAAATCAAATGTTTGGTGAAATCGTACCCTATTCGAGGGTGTTACAGTATATAAAGAACATCATCCTGAATTTTTTAGTGAGGAGCCTTTGCGTTTTGGTAACATGAATTGTTTTTCACTTCTTTCCCAACCTAAATTATTTGTACTGAATAACGTATTATGTTAAATACAAGATAACTACAAAGAAGTTCTTCTGTTTTTGACGTCCCATTGACCATGCGCTCATAGAGAGGAAACAAAATGACGCTCGTGACTGCCACGCGATCGGGAGTTAGTCTGACCATCGACCTAGCTCGTCGTTCAATGTCAAAGAGAAATGAAGGTATCAAAGCAGCTTCTTCGCGTGTGTTTGTTGTATGACTAAATTTTGTTTGTCAGCTACCGCATTAAGTCGCCACATACGCCAGGTATGAGGAGAACGCAGTGAAAGAATTTACCGCAGACATTGGTTGTTGGTTCCAAAAATTCCGTTCTGGAGATATGAGCCTTTCAGATGAACTTCGCAGTGGACGACCACATGTGTTGGATAACGAGGCACTGAAAGCAGTCATCGAGGATAGTGGTCTGACGTGTGATGAACTTGTAGAAAGGTTCCATGTTTCCGCTGAAGCAGTCAGAGTGCATATATATGGGATAGGGAAGTCATACAAGTTAAGCAAGTGAGTATCCCACACCTTGTCGGCAGCCAACAAAGAACAAGAGACAGCTTATTATCCTTGGTTATTCGGCACCTGAACACACGCATCTTAGATCATTTGCTCACTGGTGACGAAAAGTGGATTCTCTATGACACTCTCCCAAGCGTACCAGACATTGGTTGTCGCCAGGTGAACCTGTTCTTCATACTCAGCATCCACGAAAGGTTATGCTCTCTGTATGGTGGTGCTGTCAGCAAGTAGTGCATTACGAGTAGTGATGAGCAAATGCAAAACCAAGACCAACATCTGGGTGATCTTGGTCTTGGTCTTGCACATCCAGTCTTGGTCTTGATCTTGCACTAAAACCCTTGGTCTTGCTTGCAAGAGTCTTGTAAGTCCTGCTTTTAAGAATCTTGTGCTTTCAATGGATAAATTTTACTCTGGATATAAAAGATAAATTCTACAATGCGCCAATAGTAACGGAAATACAATGTATGTTTCTAAATGCAATATAGTTTACCTTCGCATAAGTATGTTGATAGTGTACGCCATAGGCGATGACATTTATTTTTTAATGGGTGCCCACGCTTCACTACTTAGGCCTAATAAATCACAATGTTTCGTAATCGTTTTGTAACAGATCCAATATTCCACTGATTCACAAACTGGGGAGGCTACCCCGGAGACGCATGAAAGAAAATCAAGACGGCAAAGATTACTGAAATACCATGAATTGCAAAATTATTTTTACACTCTAAAGGCGTCAGATTTTTTCGTTTCAACCACAATTAGCTAATCTTTGTATTGAACAAACTTCCAATTATTATTATTATTATTATTATTATTATTATTATTATTATTATTATTATTATTATTATTATTATTACTGATTCCAATATGTACTCTATGGGGCAGAAACAGGGGCACTACGCAAAAATGATGAAAAAATGGAAGCTTTCGAAACGTGGGCATGGAGGAAAAGGGAAAGAATTAGCTGGGTTGAATGGAAAACGAATGAGGTGTTAGAAATAGTAGCAGTAGGAAAAAAAAGAATTTTAGATGTAATTACGAGGAGGAAGAGGAACTGGTTGGAACATTGGCTGAGGAGAAACTGTACTACGATGGGACGTGCTAGATGGTATGGTGGAAGGAAAAAGAGTGAGGGGAGGAGACTGTATTTGAAGGAAGTTATTAAAACAGAAAATTGCTACGTCAAGACGAAGAGGCTAGCTGAGAACCACTGTACATCGGAGCTTCTCAGCTGCAGCAAGTGACCTGCCAATAATGACAGAATAGCTATAATGATACATGTTTAGCAATACTGGCCAAAAAGAGAAAAATAAAATACCGGTAATAATTATTATAATCTAACCTCTTAATATCTTAGAAAAAAAATAATGAGAACTGAAAACGACTCAACTGTCTATGTCTTTTGTGTAAACTCAATTTATATAAATACTTTTGACCAATATCAGAAATACAAAATGACGGCATCAAACTCCAAATTATTTGAAATAACTGTAAAAAATCACTCTTACTTGTGAATATGGATTATTTATTGTTGAATAATACTATATTACTCAATTCTAGATGTGCCGTATACTTAAGGAGGCTAAAAGTTATATTGATAAACAATTATTCAAGCATCCACCCATGACATCAAACTTGCTGTTACATGCACTAAGTTTTTGTCAATGTCATGAAAATGTTATTTTGATATTAATTTTATGAGCACACATTAAAAATTTCCAACGGATACTTGAGCCTCGAAGCCAAGGCCATAAGCCTACCCATGTAGTCGGAAACTAAGGTGTACGGAATTAACGATGTTCAATACTACATTTCTCTTTAGTTTTGGAAGAACACCACTAACATGTTTTAAAATGAAATGGTGGAATGAAAAAAAGTAGAAGAAAACAGGAAAACCCTGAGAAAATCCACGCACACGGCATTTGTCCACCAAAAAAGCTCACATGGCGCTAGTTGGGATCGAACCAGTGACCCCATGCACCAAAAGTGTACGCTCTACCAGTGAGCCAGTACTTGTGAAAGACTTGCGCAAGAGTCTTGGTCTTGGTCTTGCAAGCAAGATTCTTGCAAAAACTGCAAGACCAAGACTCTTGCGCTCATCACTAATTACGAGCTCCTTCCACCTGGCCAGACTATCACTGCTGATCTCTACTTTCGGCAGATGCAAACGGTGTACCGAGCATTGCGGAAGGAGCCAGCATTTGTGAATCGCAAGGGTGTGCTGTTCCTGCACGACAATGCACAGCCATATGTGGCAAAGAAACCCGGATGATCTTTCGGCAATTTTACTGAGTTGCTGTGCCATGCATGATATCACCGGACCATGCACCAACAAATTACAACCTGTTTCATTCCCACGACAACCATCTCCGTGGGAGGTCCTTTGCGAATGAGGGAGACCTGCGGAACAAACTCACGGATTTCTTTGCAGTCGCAACTGCTGAGTTTTATCACTGAGGAATTCTGCAGCTGCACGAACGTTGGCGAAAGATGTTGTATTCTGATGGAGATTACTTCGAAATCTAAAGGTACGTACCGTCCACTGTATTGCTTTCTGTTTATCACTATCCTAAAATGTTACGAACTTTTTTGGTTACCTTACCATCAGTGGCGTATTTACGATTTTGTTTCAGGGGCCTTTGCTAACTTTCGGGGGGGGGGGCTTTGCCTGAAAATGTGAAAATTCTGCAAGATATTTCATATACTTTACTATAGTAAGTAAGATTTCGGGGGGCTTAAGCCGGGAAGCTCCCCCCTAAATACGCCACTGCTTATCATTCTATATGTGAAACGTATATCAGATTTATGATTATCCAATGGGAAATTTTTCCTGCGATATTTGTACCTTATAATTTAAAGGAAGGCTTCAAAGTAAACCATCACTAGAAGACTCAACGCCAAAGGATGATTTCGCGACACCGGGGTGTAAAGTCAGTTTCAGTGCTATTGCCCATATGACTTCCATGTTGTAGACGCCACTGGTTTTCTTTCTTTTGCTTTGATTCAAATACACATCGTAAGGGTGCAAACGGGCTTTAAATTTGCCTTTCAAATACTGTCCATACATCTGTTCTTTCTGTACAATGATCAGGCATTTCAGGTCATTAGTTTCATTAATAAAATTACAAATAATTTCTGTCATTTTAAAGTTGTTAAATTACGGTGACGATACGATGGATGATAGTAATGGAATGAAAAAAGTGGGAGACGGAGAAACCCATAGCAAACCCATGCGTACGATGTTTGTGCACCAAAAAATTACACTTGGAACGAGCAGAGATCGAATTGTTAATGCACCTGCTTGTGGCGCGGAATACCTGGGTTCAATTTCCGGTAGAAGTTCATGTGGTTTGGATCCTACGTTAAGCTGTAGATCCATGTCTGATATAGTCTCGGGGCTAGAAAGATGTTAATCTTACAACAAATAAATCAAACAAAAAAAAGAAGCTAATTTCAAGTTAAATAGTGACTGATTATTATTTCAATATAGGTCATTATGCTTTAATACTAATTGTATTTATCGTGGGGACAAGGTAAAACATCACACCAGAGATAAGCACGGTCTTACAGTGTTTATCTCTGGTGTGAGGGGCCTCTGGTTCGATTCCAGGCCACGTGAGTTTGTGGTCGCCCGTGGGTTTTCGCAAGTTCATCCCGTTTTCTCTTACATTGCTATTCCACCAATTCTTTCACAAGATTCACTGCGATTAACCATCTTTCTCTCTTCGACTAAAGGCCATAACTGTGACACGTTCAATTAATTAAAAAATCATTTTGTAATCCTCGTGTTTCGCGGTAATTCAATAGCGATGAAATAATAGTATTTTGTCAGTCATTCGTTATAATTTAACTAAAAAAACTTACATTATAGAGAACGAGTTTCTCATCACAATTATAGGTCTTCCCACTGTTTTTCCGCGTCCATTAATTCCTAAACCAATATTGCGTTGTATTTATTATCCACCGCCCTTAGCTTACAATCATAACATCGAGACCGTATGCTACAGACTTGTTGTAATTTCATTTTCAAATATGAAATCATAATTAACTTGAATCATACTTATCATTAATTTCAGGGTGCGAAATCAAAAGCGAAGTGCGGAGGAGACAGTGGCTTGAGTGACAAAAATAATTTAAGGTATTACTTATATATTCTTAAAATTTATTGTAAACTCATGATATATACGTATCATAGTCTGGGGTCTGACTGCACCCCTGTTTTCACCTTCTAGATCCGCCACTGGAGAGAGAGAGGGAAAAGACAGGAGTGTAAAGAACTTCGCACTAGAATGCTTCGATATTGGGAAT
Organism: Thermobia domestica; assembly: GCF_964235325.1. Classification (NCBI taxonomy): domain Eukaryota; kingdom Metazoa; phylum Arthropoda; class Insecta; order Zygentoma; family Lepismatidae; genus Thermobia; species Thermobia domestica. Next base: position 106,198,977 of record NC_137460.1, read on the forward strand.
TCACATATTTGAACATCATAATTAATAAAGGATGTAAAGTTAGAAATACTGGTAACCACTAGTTCACATGTTAATTACATATGAATCACTGTCATTCATTTGCAAACTTCTGATAATAATGTCACTTGATTCACCCTCCAGTAACTTACTAGTGGGAGAATTTTATTTCAAAAATATTACGTGGAGGAATTATCCCATCTCCCAAGATTTGCACTATGATTACTTTTTACTCTAACAACAAAATACTACGGTAAATCACAGTCAATATGGCCAGCCTAAGAACGATTTGAGCCCTTTTGAAGTACCCTTGTCAGATTTGCCACTGCACCACGAAGGTTACGTACCGGTACCTTACTTTAAAGAGCATATCTAGACAATTACATCCTTGTCGACTTCAATTTAAATAGCAACGAAGTAATATGACTGTGCACTAGACATACCGGTACTATTCCGGCATTCATCTAACACAAATCAACCTTATATCAACAACGTTCCAAGATTGTAATATGCCAACTTCATCCTAACCTGATTTAGAGAAACAATATGCAACGTAAGTGTCACAACTGAAAATCTGCTATAGGCCTATAGTATTTGGATTACTTACACCACACCTGACTTGCACTCCATGATGCTTCCACACATACTCGTCGAAACCAAACACGCTACTGCTTCACGGAAAAAAAGAAAAACGCAGTTGCCAACTAGTCGATCGCGTGACGCGAACCACACGAGCTCCCCTTTCTTCGCGTGACAAAACACAAACGAAAATCCTCAGACCCCCGTTTTTCCGCAACTTTAGGGGGTTTATAGAATCAAGAAGTACAAAATCTTAAACGTCGCAGTGAATAAAGATCATGAGTGATTCGTAAACGGCTACACACACACACATTTATATATATACATTGGGAGTTGCAGTGGTGCTCACTGCTGTCTAGAATTACAACCCCATATATTGATCCGGTAGAAACTTTCCCATATTATTCATGCGTGGAGAAACTTGTGACCACGTGCACTTAAATGAGAAGATTTCTACTGCCGTATTCTTCAGGGAAACAATCAATCAACGATCTGTTTTAAGGAGGAAAATGTAATAGTTTTTCAATTGTTTTACTTCTTCCCCAATGACTAATCCTTGCAGAACAGAGATTACATATTCTGAAGTTTCTGTATTCGGTTCGCTGATTCAGTCGATTTAATCAGTTGTCTACTATTTCTTTTTCCTTAGACCCTAAGCTTTATCAAAGGAATGTTGGAAAAGTAATTTCAATTAAAGTCTATCTACATCTTATTTCTTTATCAGGGCGCTGTCAAAAAACGTTATCCTATTCGCCTTGTACTCGAGAGAGCCGCGGTGGTTCAGTGGTAGTGTGTTCACCTCTGGTGCTTGAAGTCCTGAGTTCGATCCTAACCGCCGCCAAGTGGTCTTTGTGGTGGACAAACGTCGTGTGCGTAAGTTTCCTCGGGGTTCTCCCGTTTCCTCCCACTTTCTTCATTCCACCATTTCATTCATTACTCATCATCACCGTCTCCTTTAGCCTAACCGGCATAATCGTGGGACGTAAAACTCAAAGATTTCTTTTTTCGCCTTGCACTCGGAAATGAAATATTTTAGTTTAACGTCCCACGAGTTAGCTAAGGGATATGGATGATTCCTTAAGGCTAAGGGAGACGGTTGATTAAGGCAAGTGAATGATGATGGAATAATTGATAGAATGAGAATGTGGGAGGAAATAGGGGTACCCCGAGAAAACCCACGGACACAATGTTGTCCAACACAAACTTACTTGGCCGGGAATTGAACCAGGGGTCCCACGCACCAGGGGTAAGCACTCTACCAATGACCCACTGTGCTTCCTGCCTTGTACTCGGGAGATTCGGAACACACCAGCTCTGGTCGCCCGGCCGAGTTATTGGAAAATACCAAATAGGGCTTATCATGTATTACATCTGAGGTAGCCGATGGAACCCCGTCTCTCACCTGACCGTAGAAGGAAATATAGCAATAGGGTAAATTTTGAACATTTCAATTATATTATCTACGACAGTAGTATTTAACTCTTCTTCCGCGTATCGCTACGATACTTTTCCATTTAGGCCGGGAATCAACCCGGGTCTCCCACGCCAAAGCCGCGTACGCTAACTGCTTAGCCATAAAGAATGTCGGTGGACAAACTTGCCCTCCTGGCAAAATCCGAAATCATATTACTGCCTCGAATGTAAAACTAGATATTTCATCAGTGGTAGAGCGTTCACCTCTGGTCCTTGGGGTCCCGGGTTCGATCCCAGCCCCCGCCAAGTGAACTTTGTGGTGGACAAACACCGTGCGCGTGGGTTTTCTCGGGGTTCTCCCGTTTCCTCCCACTTTCTTCATTCCACATTTCTTCATTACTCATCATCACCGTCTCCTTTAGCCTAGCCGGCATAACCGCGGGACGTAAAACTCAAAGATTTCATTTCATTTTTTAGATATTTCCGTTCCATTAGACTAATCTCACATCTGAACATGGAATACGAACATATGTATTCTCTCCGGGGGTCTAAATCGAGTCTCCTACATCAGAAGCGAGGATGATTTTTATCTAACAACAGCGAACTCTTCTTCCACGTTGTTTCCATTTTATTTACTTTCGACGTTGATACTATTTTGTATATCCTCAACCCTCTACCAGATAAGAAATGCCATGCACCGGGAATAAAGAAGCCGCGAATCGTCATGCTAGCCAACATTTTTATGGGGGAAGAGGAGATACATGGGCCACGAAACTATTAGTTAGCTATGGATGTACAATACTCGACAAAAGAAAACATCATATTTCATATACAACTATACAATGCCACAGATTCTACATCCATCGATCGTTTCCGTGTAGTTGTTTCATTGGAAGTTTTGCTGCTCATAATGAATCAGACGAATGTATACAGTACTATGAAGTTTCTGCAAATGTGCATTGTAAAAAAATGCAAGGGAAGATGTTACTGTATAAGTTCAAGGGAATACTGCTGACGACTAACACAGGCAGCAATAAGTAAGTTTTTTTTTTCTCTCTTTAATGGATTGACACGAAACGTTCAGAGTACAGTGTACATACAATAGCGCATTCATAGAATTTTTCTTTCTTTCTTTCTTTTTTTTTCAGATTCAATGCTGTCATTTACTAACCGAAGAAAATTGGAAAAGGCTACTTTTTGCACGGAAGGAAGCGAGATAAAAGATGTATAGTTCGTATCAATGCAGAAATTAGTCTGAACTACAGGTATGTAAAGTTAAGCTAGCTCGGTCCAGTAATCACAATGTAAATAGGATATTTCAAGCATTTACCCAAACAAAGTCCGATGACAAAGTGTTTATCCATAAAGTTGAAGCAACACTTTTTTTCCTAGGCAGGTATAATAACACTCAATCTAAAATGGATTCTATTGGTTAGCATAAGCGCCTTCAATATGGGAGACCCGAGCTCAATTCCGGTGAAATTCATCTAGTTCTAAACGTCTCGCAAAGCCTGAAGAGACCACTAAAACTCTAATCCAAGGAACAATCCTTATTCATGGTTAACTTGATTCTTAGTTTTCCTTTTTTTAGTATGGGGGACTTAGTAGCTCAATGCTAGAACATTTACTTCTGGTGTATAAGATCCCTGGTTCGATCCCCAGCGAAGTAAGTTTATAGTAGACAGATTTTCTCGGGGTACTCCTGTTTCCTCTTTTTCTCATCCTACCAATTATTTCATCATCATTCGCTTGCCTTAATCATCCGTCTCCCTTATCCTAAAGGGCATAAACGTAAAGACGTTAAACTAAAGAATTCTTTTCACTTCATTTTCTTTTTAATAGAAGTAAGAAACTCGGAAAGTTCATACTGATTATATTTTCGACATTTGATTTACTATTAGAATCACTGAAATATAAAGTAGGAGACTCATTAAAATGCTGTTTTATTTTAATCTATTTGTTTAAAGAGTTGAAAAAAGACTCATAAAATTCTTCGTGTGGAGTATTGTACTGTACGGGTCACAAACATAGACATTACGCAAAAAATGATGAAAAACGACTGGAAGCTTTCGAAATGTGAGTGTGGAGAAGAATGGGGCGAATTAGCTGGGTTGAGCGGAAAATGAATGAGAGGGTGTTAGAAATAGTGGGAAACAAGAACAATTTTAGATAATGTTAAGAAGAGAAAGAGAAAATGATTGGGACATTGGATAAAAAGAAACTGAATCATGAGTGACGTGTCAGAGGGTATGGTGGCAGGAAAGAGAGGGAGGAGGCGAAGGAGACTACAATTAATGGAAGATATCAAAACAGAAAAATTGTACGTGAAGATGAAGAGGTTAGCGGAAGACCGTGGAGCATGGAAGCTTTTCAGTTGCAGCAACTGACCTCTCAATAATGACAGAATACCTATGATGATTATGATAATGTGTCTTATATTATTTTACATCCATTTTGTTTACTTTTCGAAAAATCCTTAACTTTTCGAAATGTAAGCACAAAGGATTTCAAATCAAATAAATAACAAATGAAACACACGTAGTTTTCAAACTTTATATATATATATATTGTATTATTATATACTCATGGCACATACAAGGGGTTTTGAAATGATTTTCGGGAATTGAAAATTTGTTACAAGTTAAGTTACTACTTCAGATACTACATGACGATAAAAAGAAAAAAAAAAAAATATTTCTTTTTGTCCTCTGCAGGTACAAATTCTGTGAAATTCACAGACTGAAAAATGTCCTACTTGATCGTGAACCAAGCTGGTAAAGTAATAATTAATGTGTGGACGGTCAGGAAGCAAACTGGGTATCAAGTGGTTAGGCACTAGCACGATAAGTCACAGATCCGCTTACGATTCTCGGTGCAGCCATATATTTTTTACTATGAATTTTACTGAACTTACCTTTAACATCATTATTCAAAAAGAGAATTCAAGTAGTTTTTTATTCATATTTAAACACAATTAATGTGTGCACAGCTATTGACACGACCTAATCGACATGGCAATCTCTTTCTTACTACATATGCCTATCAACAGTGTTTTCTTGCACAGGCAAAATATCTCTGTAAACTGTTTACACCAAGCACGAATTGAATTCTAACCAGGTGAGATTTTATTGGATTTTGCACGAAATTTATATTACAGTCATTACCCGTTGCATGAAATGCAAGCTTCTGATCTAATAACGTAATATTCAATCATAAAAATTGTCCCAATCTATTGCAACCATAGTGCTTACTAACTTCATAGATTCCTAACATGAATCTCTACTTCAGTTAAACAATAGACACGAGAAATGAAGTCTGAGTTGTTTTCTCATTCAACATTGATTTTATGTAGTTATGTTCCGTAGTTTATTTAGCCCCTCTTACTGATCTAGTGCCTACGCGTGTGGTTCTTGTGCACAAGATCTCGGGTTCGATTTCTGGTTCGATCGGGTTCGGGTTCGGGTTCGATTACGCACTTCTGGCAAGAGACGTAAATATAAATCAATTAATTAGTTAACCAATCAGCTAATTTACTTGTAACAACTAAGCTACTAACTTTACGAGTCTTTTGAAACGGCTACTACATAAAGGTCCATTCTTAAAAACAAAAGAAAAAAGAAAAGAAAAATAAAGAAAGTTCAGACGCATGTCAATGTATTCTGCAATCATATTTCCCTTTCTGTGAACTGACAAGTTTTAACGCATTATGATTCTTGTTCATCTAATAGCTTCTCGTTTTATTTCTACTTTTGTTTATGTGGAAATTTTTTGGTTAATTGGGCGCTGCTCTCTCCCAGCAATTATAATTGTATAAATGTATACAAGGGGAAAAAAATCAGGACAAAAGGTCAAAATCGAGTAAAACGACTCTAAGAACAAAAAACCAAGTTAAAATCAGCCAAAAAAAAAAAAAAAAGAGAGAGAGAGAGAATAACAGAACCCACAAAATCCGTCAAAGTCAAAATGGAATTCGTGGAATCACAAGGGCCAACTGTCAAAATGCTCGAGAATAAAATAAATGAAAACAGAAAGCAATTTATCTTATGTTAATTAATCTTTGTCTGGTATATAAATCCACATCATTGATTTGGTATACTTCAAAGTGATTTTATCAAATAGATTATAGTTTGCAACAGAAATTTTTGGTTCGTATCCTAGGGAGGGACTGGAGGAATTCAAAGGAGAAGAGGTAGTTTAAAATTTAATGCATTGGTAAAAAAATAAAATGTCCATAAAGAACTAGATTAGTGACGAATACATAGTTTATTGGGGTCCCTGATCTGCTTGGTGACTACCCGATGGCTTTAAACCCAAGTTCAGTAAAGAACATGAATATCAGCTGGCTCGAGAATTGACAGGGACAACGTCGAAGACATTGCAGGTCGTTATTTATTTTAGTCGGTTCTTTATTTTCACATATTGTGCATAACATTATTCTTCCCGTGCGAAGCCGTGCACTTCTGCAAGCACTATTGTATATATATTGTATGCTTTGTATTATATGCTATTGTATGCTTTGTATTAAACAATATATATATTGTATAATAATCATTTCGTCACAAAAGCAAGAGATATGGAAGGAGTATTTGGAAAACTTATTCTAAAGGAGGTAAAGAGACAGTAAATTTTCTGCCAGGAATTGAGTATCTCACGAATACTTGATGTTAGAGATTAAACGCGACAGACTCTGGATTAAAAATACAGAAATACATATTTCACTGTTTCTGAAAATTGCCTAGCTAAGAGGGAGAAAGGGGGACATTTCTATAACTAAAATTTCCCTTTGTTTATTCAAAAACTGGCGAATGTGAAGATTCACTTAAGTTGAAAGAGTGAAATTTGGTAAGAAATGCGAGTTTGTATTTACAAAAATTCTTCTCCTGAAGGGGAAGGGGATAATTTTTATAATATCAATATTTCCTTTTCTTCGTTCCACCATTTTCAAAGATTCCACTCCTGAAGCAGTAAAGGGGGGAGGGGGAAGATTCTACAATATTCTAATTTCCGATTTTATATTTGATATTCCTATCCTTCCCGTGCGAAAAACGAGCACTTCTGCTAGTATATACGTAAAAATGTAAATGTATAAGAAAGGTCAGAAAGTTGTTATCCTCACCATGATAGAGATATGCTAGTAATGTACAAAACTGCACAATGATAGGTTGGCATCTCACTAATATGTGTCTTTACAGGTCCAGCTGAATTGATGTTACAGCTAGAAAACTAAGCAGCTGCAGTACGTTGGACAAAATTAAATGCCAAGCTGTGATTAGGTTCCTCCATATTCAAGGAAAATCGGGAATAACGATACATGAAGAGACGGTAATGGTGTGGTGAGCAATGCCCATCTTGTGCCACGGTGAAACTTCGGAAGAGAGAATTTAAGTATGGGTGCATAAGTCTATATGATGATCCAAAAAAAGATAGTCCTTCGAGAGCGTTGAGCGACTTGTGCTTGAAGATAGATGTGTAACTATTAATTGTTTAGCCTCTGCAGTAAACATTAGTAGGGAATCCATACACACTACATTACAAGGTATTCTGCAAAGTGGTAGCACGATCGCTTCCCCGTTCGTTGATATCTTTCAAAACCAGCAACGTGTGCGATGTGCACAAAGCATTTTGGATCTATACCGCAAGGACAAGGTTGCTTTTGTAAACAGATTTTTGACTATGAATAAATAATGGGTTTATCTACCTGTATCTGGCCCTGAACCAAAGAAATGAGTAGAACATAAAGCATTCTGTACCTCATTTCCCACCTTCGAAAAGGCTAAGGGGCAGCACTCATCCAGCAAGGTCGAACTCCCTCGTGGCTAAGTGGTTAGCGTACGCGCCTTTGGCGTAGGAGACCCGGCTTCAATTCCCGGCAGGAGCTCATGCGGTTCGTATTCCACGTTAATCAGTAAGTCCACGTCTCATATAGCCTCGCTGCTGAAAGGGACGCTAAACTAAAATCAACTCAACTCATCCAGCAAGATCATGTTGTACGTGTTTTGGAACCATAAAGGTATGATATTGACTAATTACTTACAAAAAGGGAGTGATATTCAGGGACGTACTGGCCACGCGGTAAAACCGGGAAATTTCCCGGTACGCCCTGGAAGGTGAATTTTTTTAGGGGACCCTCCGTCTCGTATCGTAAGTAGCGGTATATGTCAAAAGAACACACGTCACGCACTCCTCGCATACGGGAGTAACGGAACGAAGGACAACAAACGTCGAGTACCGGTAATACAGTCAGCTAATCCCATACCAGCGTTGTTGCGAAAACAGCCTTTCACATTTTAAGTAATTCAACCCTTGAAAGGTTTCTGATTTCCCACTCTGCTTTATAATGTTGCTAATATTGAAATATTCAGCTAAATTGAAATCTCAAATGATATCATAATAAACTAAATAATAATTTACATTTTACAGCACCGTTGCTTTCCGTATAGAAAATATACAGGGCCGGATTAAGACCATTGGAGGCCCTGGAGCGGGAAAATACAAAACTTTTATGATGGGCCCTCTCTGAATATATTCGAAAGGATCCATGAATTATATAGGAGTGGCTCATGTCATAATTTTAAACTTTTATGGTAAAAATGTTTTCAAAAATTTTTATAATTTTCGGGGCCCCCTTGGTCACGGAATCCTGAAGCAAACCATGAAAACTCAACTCTATTTTTCTTTTTTGAAAAAAAGGAAAATATATCTTTAGAGGAACAGGGGATTGGGCATTATGTCAGATTAGTCAAGTAGCAGGGGAGAAATTACTGACTTAAAAAGGTTTTAGATCTGCATTTTAAGACTTTTCATCATACTTAATTCGAATGACACTCCCAAATTCCCTTTTATTGTCGGGAGAGGGGGCAGTACGTACATGTGAGTGGGCCTCCTAGAAAGTACTTTCCTAGTGGGCCCCTGGGTTGCAGTACGACCCTGGTGATATTCCTGGAACAATTATAGGAATCTACTGAAAAAGTTACGGATGCTTATTGTCCAAAGGCAAGTTGCAGTCAGCGGACAATGCACCGGCATACGGAGCAGCAGGAACATTCATTTTGTGTGCCAATGTAGCTACGAACCTTTCCTCCATCTCCATATTTATCCGAACTGGCTCCATCCGATTAGTTCCTCTTCCCAAATGAAAAAATACTTGCAGGATAAGCGTTTTACAATTAATAAGGAGGTATTAATGAGGTGGAAATCTGTTTGTCTCCAACTCCGCGGACTTTTATGTATTAATGGACTGATGACATTCATAAACTGACCCATAGATGTGAGAAATGTAAGACAATATTGTATTTACGATGTGAATATGGAAAGAAAGGCGCGTCCGTGAACCAAATAGCAGGTCCTTGGCTAATTTCTATCATGGTGAAGGTAAGAATTTTTTTGCCTTCCCTCGTAAAAGAATATAAATGAATGTGTATATGTATAATATAAATGAAATGTGTGCGAATGGATAAATATGTAAGGTAATGTGTGTTAAGCCGTCGCAATCCTTGTCCTCTTCGGAGCGCAAAGAAAGATGTGAACACTACAACAGTCAAACACGACTCGCTCGTTTATTTCCTATCATCTTCACTGTATTTCAGATCAGTTGTAAAATGTTCCGCCTTCTTCATATTTACACTTACATCCCAACTCTCAGAAACCAGTTTCTTCCCACACAATGATCTAATCAGTTTTAGGATCGCATTAGTGTGCCTTATATGATTGTAATGCTAGTAATACGTCCGTCCGTTATTCCACACTATATTCTTGAACGAAAGCGAATTCTTGAACGACATATATATAACAATCATTTTGGCCCACATGTTGCCCACTAATAATTAAAGAAGTGATTCTCAAACTTATTAAATTGCATAGCTTCTTTCAGCAGAGTAGTTCGTCGCCGAGTAGTAAATAAGATTTTGACAAATATATATATAGCCAATATATAAGGGTGCCGCCATCTCGTTTCGCTTATTCCCAGCAACCCGTTCGCGAAGCAAGAGTACCAATATAGTACCATCTGATAATAGTTCTAGGACACCACCAAAAATAACAAAAAACGCAACTTTGTCAAAGTTTTGTATTTTTTATATAACTTTTCCGGTTATTTATTGAATGGGCCTTGTATTTCACCTTTCAAATCTCTATTTGAAGCTCCTTTCGGAGCTTAAAAGATTAATGTCTAGACATTGTAAATAACTGTTTAATGTGGAAAAACAGTGTTAACTTTTCTATGTACTTAAGCATATCGTACAAATTTTATGTCTCTTTTTCTCACTACTTTGGTAAGTGGTAGATTTGATTTCCTTCTGTTCTGAATGTCCCAAACGACAGTTATATTTAGATGATGACTTATTGAGGATACGGAGACGTATTGGTACAGCACCCATATCTTATGTAGAGGATTTATGGCTCAATTCCAGGACATATAAGAGTTTTTTGGTAGACAAAATTGAAAATCTCAGGGTTCTTCCGTTCTCTCCGGTATCTTCATTCCACCAATTCATTTCCTTTGAAATAACCGCGAGACGCTAAAGATTTCGTTTCATTATTCAGATTAAAACTAACTGTATCCGAATCCAATATGTCACTTTTAGTTCCTTGCCCTTCCATACGTGCATATTATGAGTAAACAAAGCATACTCGTTATTTATCTGCCAAGAAGCAAACACGTATCTACTCTGTTTTTAATCTGTTCATTATTCATTGAAACAAACACTAAATGAATAAATGTGTAATGATAAATTGAAACAGCTATTAGATTTTGCTGATGATGAACGAAAAAAAAAAAAAAAAAAAAACACTCGAAGCAAAAAAAAAAAAAGTGTTTAAAAATAAGACTTCTAAACAGCGTAAATGGTGTACGCTCAATGTCTCACACATTAAAAACAGAACTTAAAATAACTTAACACCAGCTGTATTTTCTACCTTCTTCAGATACTAACACTATTCTTTACTATCTCAGTAAGACTATTCATGGCTTTGGGTTAATTGATCGTGTCTGAAGAAGGATATGCTAGATATCCGAAACAGTTACAAATTATAATTTAAAATAAAGTAAAGTTTTAAGCTTTGGTCAGTGTCTCTTTTGTTAAAACTATCTCAGTATTAGGAAATGATCATACAATTTCCAAACCATTTAAACCCCTTTATTTAATTTAGTTCTATAGAATTCACCTTGCCTAAGTGACAAATAACGATATTTGAGTTTTATTCTACTAAGAGTAATGCATTAAAATTTTGGACAAATTCCGACCTTGCGAAGGTATTATGTAATCACAAAACAGTACAGTCACAAATCAAGAAACTCGTCCAATATCTCCACTGACTCATATATTTCTGGGTAAAATGAGTTGGAAGAAGGTACTGAGTTTCGTAGTCTGTTTGTTTGAAGTTTACTAGCATTGAGGCTACATAAGACGTGGAACTAAAACTTGATGATATGCAAACCTCACAAATTTCCGTAGGGTATGAGAGCCCATTCCCCTCAAGAGCTTGGGAACGACCCGCAATTTTCCCATTCTCTCTAAATTAATCGTTCTTTCCCCAAATTTACTATTCCCCCCTCAGAACTATCATTCTCCCCGAAATTTACAATTCTTCCCCTCGAAATGTAACATTCTAGTCCCCAAATTTACCATTTTTCAGTTTGACTGTACCATTTTCAATTAAAAAAAATATATCTCCCTTATAACAGAAAGCCAAAATCTTTGCCAAGAAGAGAGATAGCTGGCAGTGTTTCTCGGAACTACAAAAATTTACGTTCGAATGGCGGAAAAAAAAAAGTACTTCATGAAGATATTTCCCTTTGTGATATTACAAAGAATAATTGGTTTCAGCTCGCACAGAGACCCAAGAAAATTTTGAAAAATGAACTATGACTACTTGCTTGGGAAAGTAGCTGATCGTACATTTATGGTAGATGATACGTCTACGTGAAACTTTCACATACAACGTCTAATGAAAGGTTTCTACACGCCAATGTAAGGCTTCGCTTGATGCAAATATTGCTAAGATTACAACTAGTTGATCTTCACAAAAGATAAGTAACATTGATTCACATATCTAGCTTTGTTATCGACGGCCAAGTGTATTTGGAGAATTGTATAAAACGTCGATAGATGGCGTACATTCGTGCATAGAAAGCGGAGTACGTATCAAGTGAGTTCCCCGTTATGTAAGATGGTTCGGAATTGTCTATTTTGAGAAGAAGCATTTCATATTTTCGAAACTTTCTCCAATATAAAATTTCTGGTACAACCTTGAAACCTGTTTAATGTAGAAGACTTACCACCAGATCGACAGTAAAATTGTCCAATCCCTTGCAGAGACAACTAGTTGTTTCGATTTGGTCCGAAGAAGTTTAGTATAACAAAAGGCATGTTAATCCATACAAAATAATAATAATAATAATCTTGCAGTTCATCGAGTGTGGACAAATTTTACTCAATATTTCACTTGTCTATCTGCTAAGTATTAAGGATAATTAGTCTATTTATATTTATAAAAAAATTTAAAAACTTATGATTCTTTGTAAACAGAATTTACATGATTGTGTTCTCTATAGTCTGTAAATACCTACAAAATTAAGAATTCATCGACTATAGCCAAGATTTTATGTAGATTTTCCTGAAGTATGACATACTGAGACTTTTCATTGTCCTGGCACAAACGTACCAGACCAGGAAAGAGGTTATAAAGAATAATAAGGTATTTCATGAAATTAATAGTATTAATAATATTATTATTAATTATAGTTCATAGTTATACCTTCTTACTATCGATGATAACTGACAAAATTATTTTATTATTATTTTTTCTAAATAGCGTTGTCTAATTTAAGAACTAAACGTAACAGGATAATGCCAAAACTGACTGCCCCTTAATGGATTTTCGGAAATGATTTTTTTTTTTTTTTTTTTTTTTTTTTTTCAAGATGCAATACACAATTTCATTATATAAAATGAACAAAGGAAGACTGAAGGAAAATTGACCAATGTTGTCATAGTATGATTCAAAACACCTATTCCAGGAAATTGTAGAATTCTTCAATTTGGCCCAGGATAGTGGGGAAAAATCAACTGGCTATAGTCCTTCTCTCCTTTCCACTTCACATTTTTATAAGAACCATCTTTTAAGTTTATTGGAGAGATGTCAAGATAATGTTATTGCTATATAAAACAAAGAAAACAGCTTAGTGATCCTTAATATGGAAGATTGCTTCCCTATTCCTTGCATTCATCCTTATGAATATTCGCGTAGTTGTTAGTTAAAAAGCTGGGGAAGATCATCAGAAAGTGCAAACTATTTCAGAAAAAAGAAGGTAGGGACATTTTCGTCTCCCTCTCCTTCTCTCTTTACAACTAAGTATATTTTCCCTCCTCCTCCCCCACTCTACCCGAAAACAAAATTCATGAAATATTTTGAACCCAGGTGTAATAAACCTGTCATCGAAAAAAAAGAAAGAAAAAAGAAAAAGAAAAGAAAAACTACTTTCTGATAGCGATTCATGAAAATGACCACCAATTTATTTTTTTCGACTGTTTTTAGACAGTCAACCACATCTTGTATTTTTCCAAAATTGATGTTAAATCTTCGAGAAATAGAAAAACTTGAGTGTTGTTGACAGGAATCAGCCTTTCCTATTTAATGTATTAAAATATATTTTAATAGACTATACCTCACTATTACATAAATCACAAACTACAATCTGGATTTACTGGAGTTGACAAGGATATTTCTAGTATTTCCAGTGTCCTACTAGAAAAATTTCCAGTATACTTAAAATTAAAAAAAAAAAAAAAAAAAAAAATTGAGTGCCACATACAACTGTATGCTGCGATATTTAACAGACTAAAATGTGTTGAAGAAGTGGAAAAGGAAAGTATTTTCAACATTCTAATAGAAAGAAAGAAATAAATAAAAGAAAGTAAGCATTTTCTGGATGTTATTTTTCCCAGAATACTAGTCGTAATGCACACTCACTTTTTTTGGAAGGGGTGGGGGGCTTTACTCACCCCTCACAGCGAACCCTTTCCTTTCTCTTCACCATATTACACATATTTAGACATACTTTATATTCGTGCTACATTTGGTACAGGAAGAGTAATATACTTAATTTTCATGCTAAGACATTTAGATGGCTACTGTTTTGACATTGCACAAGTATTAAATGAATACAAGCTACATATAAAATAAGTTAAAAGATAATATTTTCAGTTATGACTTGACTATTTTTCTCAAGCTGTCAATTTCTATTTGCAATACTATAGCTTTTACTTCCTCTTTTGCACGCTGGAGTACAGCTTTGCATTTCAGTTCTAGTTTTCTAATCTCACCAGCGGCAAGTTTTTCAGTGGTTGGTCAGTTAGCCCTATCATCACACACCCAAATGATGGAGTTGCCATCTTGAAGGTTTTTTTTTTTTTTTTTTTTTTTTTTTTTTTTTTTTTTTTTAATTCTGCAGTATTATTCAATAATTTCCAGTACATTTTCAGGGTGTCCGGTATCGATACAAATTTCCAGTATTTTAAGTATCAGCAGACATCCTGTACAATAATCCATTACATAAGAAACTGAAATATTTTCCTACCAACTTCTCAATCAATGATCTTTACATAACTTTGTTAAAATATCTTGGGCGATTAGTTTCATAACTATGCAAATCGAATATCGAAACAATGGAATGCACTTGGCGCAAAATGGTCTTGTAAAGCTTTGAAGCCAAAACACCGTATCACGAACCTCCTTGAAGTATTAGTTTATCATAAAGTTTGATTAAAAATAGACACTTCGAAGAAGAGTAATTTCCTACCAACATGATGTAAGCACGTGCGTGATTGCCTTTTCAGGTTTTAAACAATAACTGAAAACAATATTTACCACAGAATATGCCATAAATCCGAGAATATTCAAAAGCTTCAAAGTATGCTTAGACACAAATTGTAGGAAGCAAAAAAGGAAAGACAAAATAAAATAAAATATCACCTACCTTTTGTATGTATCCGTCAATTTCTCCAACTTGCCTTTCAAAACTTGGGCTGCAGAGTCAGATGAAGCATTCAAGAATGTGAGAATAGTTCCGGAAAGGAACAACACTTCCTCATGTTGAGATTTATATCCTTCCACTTCGCCAAGAAGATCCTAATGAAACATAAATATTCCTCTATTAGAGTATTGAATAGGATATCCTAATCAAGAGTCGAGAGATTTTCACAACACTAACATTATGCTCTAAAACTAATCATAGACAAAATTATATAGAGTTGCCTTTCGGATCAAATTAGGCAGGTCAAATGATAGAATATACCACGACCTTCTGTCATTAGACCCCATTCACATCCATAATTTAAATATTTAACAGGAAGTACATAGTAATTTCTCTGATAATCTACCGATTTGCTACTAACTTTTCTGTCAATCAGATTATAATTGTTTACAATGGCTCTGATCTTTGTGGTTATATAATGCACATACTGTGAAAAATCACTGTAACAAATTCTGATACTGATCTCCCTGGATTTCCATAACTACGTAAGGAATTTTTCCCTGATCCACGACATAATCATTTATGGTGAAGTTTAGATTTTTTTAATCGGCCTCCACCATTACATAGCTGTCCAACGCTTTCAAAAAAATACAGCATAAGCTTACTTTCTTACTGTAAATTTTTTGTGAGTAAAATATCTCGTATTTAGAATACAAAAATAGATTAGTACCAAACGATAATTATACACTGATGTAATATTTCGGCATTCTGAATACACTCATAATTATAACCAAGTAAGCATATGATAATTTACCTTATCTACAACCAACAAAAGTAATTTATTTTCTTCTTCTACGAGAATAGTTTTGATTTAATTTGTTCTTTCAAACTTTAAGTTTTAACATCTTGTAGCGCTTCTCAAGTACCTTTATTTCTAAATGTAATAATCTTTTTATAGTCTTTTTATATCATTTTAAAAAAAAAAATTGGATTAATTATTTCATGCTTGTTAACATCGTTTGACTAATAGGAATACTTTTGTGAGACCTGATTGAATTTTCTCCCACTCTTTTGTAAAATATAGCAATGTCCTTGATCTCAGTATAGTGAAGCATTTTCCTGACTCATTTTAATTTCCCTGACTTTCAAGGTCTAAATATATATATTAATATGTATAATAATATATATATACACTTTCTAAATACTTTTCTTGATCTCATTTGAGGTATACAAATTAAAAATTAGACTATAACTCCAATTCGTCTATGTTTTCAATATTCATTTCTACTTCTGTTCGGTGGTTATGAGGAATATATTGATGAATTATCCTTAATTGTCATTTATATTTTTTGGAAATTGTTTTATTATAATTTAAATATGTTGAAATTGTTTAGGGTTTCCACCGAACGTACAAAATTAAGTTACTTCACTATATTTTCTTAAAGTTACTATTATAAACGTTTTGTGAGATTTTCTAGTAAAATTACCATTGAAAAGCTAAATATATTAATTTTTCATTGAAAAATTATGCTCAGTATGTGCTGAGAAACATCTCGAAAGTAGTAGTAGTAGATTAATATTACTAATAACAATAAATTAAAATATATTATTACCGGGCAATATTCAATATGTTGTTTATATTTTACATCTTTTGAAATGTGCATAGGTGTAATACGTAACAATGTCACATGTACACCACGTGAAGAAGTTTGGTTTGTATGGCCTTATTTTTTTCAATTAATAATGAAACCGGAAGTAGTGATAGATTTCTACCACTTCCGATTTTAGTAGAAAGATTAAAGTGAATACGAAATATATTCTTCTGACGCTTAACTAACTGCAGAAGATTGCTTCTGGGTATCTATTATCATCTTTTCTCTTTAGTGATCAAGTTAAAGGCGGAAATGATTGATTTTTACCCTTACGGTTTGAATATCCATCAACAAATTCGGTTCAAAATTTTACCCTCTACAACCTGGCCCAAACTGAGGTTTTTCTTCAGGTTTTTTATTATTATTATTATTTTTATTTAAACTTTTGGGTGGACGGACACACACATACGAACAGATGGGGAAACTCCTTAAAAAGAAAGGTTGTTCATGCAAACATTCAACTTTTTGAGTAATCCAGACTAGATAACCAAACTCACGGGCCCAATTATCAGGCTCAATTTGCCTCGAGCTCAATAAATGAACGTTAGAATGTGTGAGAACGACGGGAGTACGTATCTTCGCACTTCACTAAATGAAGTAAAACTAACAATGTAACAAATCCGTCTCTAATCTCTCGTTTATCTTGTTTCCAATTACTATTTTGACCTCACCTGATAATGCGTAAATGTTCGTTTTTTTTTTCTATTTTTTTTTTCTAAATTGGCATAAAGTTTTATTTACTTGCTGCTTATACCATGTGTTGATACACAGCAACACATGAAAATAAATTATGCCCAGGAATTGTTTTGAGACGCCACATTAATTTTCAATGGATCATAAATCAGTAACAATGTTTAGCCCTTTTTAAGAAAATAATTTTCAATCTACCACTTGGAAGAATTCAATATACTTTTGCTGCTTAGTAAACTTAAACATTAAAATAAATCAGTAGAAAATGAATGGATATAAAAGCAATCAATTGTGCAATACACAATAGAATGAAAGATATTTTTGGGGGAGAAAAGAGCGATGAATTTAGCCCGTATCTTTATCAGATTTCAACCTCAAACAATAGGGATAATGGATAAGCTTCAAAGAAAATATAAGCTATTGTTCATCAAAATAGGATAGGTTATAAAAATTATCAAGTGGAAAATCGCTTTAATAATATATGGATTAATTTACAAGTTGATATTGTATTTACTCCTTATCTTTCAACCCCAAGCAATATTTGTAATTGGAAACCACCAAAGGAAACATTTACAATATCTGTCTTGTCGAATGGCTCGCTTTCACTTATTTTATTGACAAAAATGTAAGTTAAAGAAACAAGCTTTTAATATTCACCACAAATACGTGATTTTATTTCACTTACCTTCACAGTTTGCTGTACTTCAACCATGTGTGGCTTAGACCTTACAACCATATCAATGTGACGAGACTTTTCCTCAGCGCCAGCAACCAAAGACTCAAATGCCTGCCATTTACTTTCAAATTCCTGAAATAATAAAAATAAATAAACTGTAGAGTTCTTGTGTGAGAAATGGAGAAAACAACCATTTTTTGTTACACCATATCTAAGTGAAATTATGCGCTCTTTATTTTTAACAATTATACAGTATGTGAATTTCTCACTTTGAATCATACTGAAAGCTATTTTCGAAAATGAACGAAAGCTATGATGTATTTGTAACTCTAATTATCAGTACATTTAAACCAAATTATAAATTCGACGTAACAATAATAATAATAAAAATAAAATCAAAGGTAATAATCACTTTTGATAAATATGAAATTAAAAAAGAAATTCATGTTCAGTAAATACAGTTATAGAGAAACATTTCATACAGTACAACAAAATTATGAACAGATATATAGAAAACTTTAAGGAAACTCCTGCTGCAATTCTTATATCACTACAAATTTTACCTTTCTATTCTCTTCTACATTACACAAGGAACGTCGTAGAGTGATACTTACTTCCCAGTGTTCTGCTAGCTTCGAAAGAGTATCTTTTCTGGACTCCAACTCATTAACTAAGCCTTGCCAGTCTCTATTGATATTTCCAACTTGTTGTTCAATTCGTTGGCGATTCGTGAAATCAGCCTGCCTTTCGATTTCTCTGGCTCTCTCGTTTAATAAATCAATTTCACTTTGTTGGTTCTGTAACGATAAAGTAAAATATAAAAATAAATTTTCAAATAGTTGTTAGCCATTAAAAATGGTACACCTAAGTTTATTTAATACTTTAATATCATTATTATAAGTTGAGGAACTGACGTAAAATATTCACCGACCTTTGAGCACCGATTTCAGAAATGAAAAGTATCGAAGAACGGACTGGGTAGTTCACACAGGCAAAGTAATCCTGCAATCCGGATTCGAATCCAGGGTCAGATAATGTTTTTCATTCTTCGAATTTTCACTTAATTTTCTTACAAACAATTTATGAACAGTTGATTCTCAATAATGTAGCTCTGGTGAAAGTCACGCTAATGGATGTTGCTAGCGCAGAGGCGATTTTCCGATGTAAACTATTGTGACGATTTAATTCCACCTAAAAACGGCATTATATCAATTTAATCATTTCAAAATAGGACGAAGGCCGTAACCTATTTAGATTTGACCATTAATATTTATTGTAATTTTTTTTTTTTACAGTAATATACTGCAACAATTAAATTACAATTTAAACTGTATTGTTACGCGCTTTGCTGATTATTATTAGGACAAGGAGTGTAATCATATTTAGGTTTGAGCAATAATATTTGTGTAATGGCATGTTGGTTGATGGCAAAACTCAAAATGAATAAATAAATTAAATTCGTTAAATGCAAACAATTAAGGCACGATTTTAACCTAGTGTAAAGCGGGTCGAAGGCTCATCTTTCGAAATGAAATCTTTCAGTTCAACGTCCCACGATTATGCTCCTTAGGCTAAGGGAGACGATGATTGAAGTAAATAAATGATAATGGAAAAATTAGTGGATTGAGAAATCGGGAGAAACCGGGAGTACCCCGAGAAAACCCACGCACAAGATGTTGTCCACCACAAATTTACTTGGAGGGGATCGAACCACGGACCCCGCACAGAGGTAAGCGCTCTATCAGTGAGCCTCCACTCCTCCCCCCGAAGGCTCATGTCCAACAATTAGTCTGAATTATTTTTACTCTCATCAGGGATTGAACACACAAGTGACAAGAAATTATCACGACTACGTCCTATAGATTAAGAGAGACAGAGATTGTAAAACTCGGTGAATGATATTGAATGAGTTGGTGGAATGTGAAAGTAGGAGCAAAGGAAAATACGGACTCGATACTTGCTCATCACTAGCTTAGACGATCTGTACTCTGGCTTCACACCAGACCACATTTCACATCAACAGGTGAATGTTCTACCACTGAGTGACTATATTCCGAAACAGACAAACTGAACTCCCCTTTCCCCCCGCCAAAAAAGAAAGATCGCCATCCTAAAAGACGATTGAGAAAATAATATTCTAAAAATGATAATACGCTAAAAGTTTTAGAAACAAAGATTTTTTTTCTTTCTTCTATCTTTTCTCTAGTTAGTTATGTGGACAAGATCTTTTCGGAAATGACAGATTGAAGTTTGCTATAGTCACGATCAAAAATGCATACATACAAAATTGGAACAAGTGAATGAATTTGAATACAATCGGAGTGTACAAAGAATAAATCCAGTTATACTTTTTAAAAAAAAAGGTCAATTCGTTCAAATAAACATTTAACCAAATTTGATCTTTTATATCCAATTCTTTTTTCCTATATTATACTTATTTGAATATTTTCTCTACATTCCTTCTCTATCTTGAACTCTTACTGAAACCTTCCCGTTAGTTCTATCTTCCCCCCAATGAATTCCCTCTAGTTTCAGCCCAGCAACACTTACCATGTGACTACATTCTAACATGACACCAACATGGGTGCTTCACAGCTATCTTTCCGTTCTTTGGTTTGACTTTTCTTTCCCCCTACCTCTTCTTCTCCCTATCTAATCAAGCATTTAACAAAAATGCTTATACTGTACTTTTACGTGTGTATGATTATGTTTTCACTTCTCTAGTAAGTAATTCGTTCTCCATTCCTACTTCTGGATTTGTTTGTTCCAACTGTTTACGAATATTCTACTACTTTCTTCTTAATTTAAAAATGCATACCTAACAAATATATAAGCTTTTAAAAGCTTAGTTTCAATTAATTTAGCCGATAGTGTAAATTATATTGAGATGTACGTGAACTACAGAAAGTAAATTAACAACCAATGGGGAACAAAAGAGAAATACTAAAATGATGACAAAGAACACGATACCTGAATATCATTTAGGGCGTGTCCAACTTTCTGAATATTAAAGTGAAGTCCAGCAAGAGTAGAAACGGGTTCATCAGTAAATCTTGTACGTGCCAGAACAGTATGTACTTTGTCCAACAGTTGAAGGTAATCTTTCCATATTTCTGTATCCTGCTCTAGCTGTGCTCTACGACTGCGGGCTGTATTCATTGTGTTCTTCAGCAGTTGTGTTAGCTGCTGCTGTTCTCGACTTAATTCCTCTTGCTCAGCAGATGACAAAGATGGCCATATCTTGTCCCCAGCCTGTTGGATCTTTTGTAGAAGTTCCCGTATAGAAGGTTCGCTGCTGAAGAAAATCTGGAAATAAAGAAAACAACAATCTTAGTTGCTGCTTCTCGTTCAACAAAAGGATTAGAGATAGCACAAAAATCAACGAAATTATTTACTCAAAGAGAATGAGAGATTCTCGGAGATTATGTGGCCCTATCATAAATCGAGAATATTTTCATCTAACAATATGAAGGCTTATTTGGATATGGGCTTAAGTAGCATTTTCTTCAAAATACATTTTCTTGCATAAATGACTATGTTTGGATATGAACTCATGTCTATACAAAGCTCATCAAAGAAAGCGATACAATAACATCTATGATATACGTACAATCCAACTATGAGAACGAAGATTAGAAGCAAACTACAAGTGAAAAAAACTTCTGTAAAATTTAAAATTTACTACGTGAACCATTCTCCAAATCAACGTTCCAATTGGTTAGAACAGTAAGTCTTTAGAAAAGTGTCATAATAATTTGAGTATATAAACTCAAACTTTAAAAAAATAAAATAAAACAAATGGAAGTAGTTTCAAAAAGAAAAGTATTTGCTTTTACCAGTAACATTATCTTGGTTTAATTTGAAATATACCAAGATAATGTTATGTCAATTTGAATAGATTATCGTCAATATTGAATACATTATTTTATTTACTTCTTTCAATTTTGATATAAGCTTCGTTTTTGCAAAATATTAACATTTTTTATGCAAAGTGAGTGGTTACAGATATTTTTGGATATAATGTTTTAATAACATTTAACAGAAAAGAAGACCAAAAGTGAGTACTTTTTGACTCTATTGAGTAGAAGTTTGTTCATTCTGTTGCAGGATGGAGTAAATTTCCGTACGAAACTGACTCAGCATTAACATATCTAACATTATGATTGGGTTCTCAATTCATATCACATCGATTCTATTTGCCAGATATGGATCGATTAAGCTTCAACCAATTTTCGAAAGTTGAAAAATTCATATTTATGTTGTTAACATCCGAATAACAGACGTGGAGTTTTTTAAAATTTTATTTTAATATTTTGTTTTTTAAATAAAGAGGACGTGGTAACTATAATCATTCAAGACTACGCCATTAAAAGCTATATTTTTCTCACGTTTGTTAACTTAAAACTTCCAAAATGTTCCAAAATGATAATATATGAAATTAGAGTCGGATAATAACACCAAAAATATATTATACATAAACACATGAATCCTTTTAACAAAGACAATGATTTTACCTTATGTTCTTCCAAATCACTGATTATGTTTTCAAAGTCCACACCATCTTTTGCTCCTTTTAATTTCTTTTCAGCTTCCTCAATCCATTTATATAGCTTATCCTTTAGAGCTTGATAATCCAAGCGATATGTCTTGTTATTCTCCAAGTATTTTCCTCTTTCTTCTAACTCTTGAGGCAAAGTACTCAAAAGAAGGTTAGCAACACTGAGCTGTTCCACCAAAGAACTTGGCATGCCTTCTTCATGTCTTACAGATTCTTGCACTGTTCGTACTCTGTTAAGATGTGTGTTGACGTTTGCTGCCAATTCCTATAAAAGAAGAACAAATGAGTTTTTTTACAGAATTAAAAATGTTTTCTCTTGTGGATTAAACACACTAAATTACTTGCTAAGTTGAATAAAATCTTTTCTAGAAAGTTGTTTTTAATTTGTGGGGAAAATAAGCATTCACACACAACTACAACATTAAATTTAAAAAAAGCAAACAAAAAAAAATTGAAATTAATTTTATATCTATAAGTAGTTTGAAGATACTCTAAAATCAGGACTGTATAAACAATATAAACAGAAACAATGTATAACTTGAACAAAAACAGGAAAAAAGTTTCAAGTAAATTACACGATTTTTTTTTATTATTTTTTTATTCTGTACTAAGGAAGTTACTACTAATCACATTTCATATGAAATATTATTTTAGTTCACTTTAAATTGAAAATAACTGGATCAATAAAAATCATTTAATGAAGTTATAACGCTTCTTATATGCAAAAAATGAGGGAAATTTATCAGAACAATTGCTCGAGGTTTTACCCGAGTACCCCTACTGGGTTTGAACATGATACCATGCGCATTATTAAAACAAATATGAGAAAAAGAAATTTCGTATATATGAAACAAATCAATGATTCTATCTAGGTAATAAAATCATTGAGCCTTTCAAACTGCGCTATATAATATTTTCACCACAAATTACTTAAAAGTGTTACATCTGAAATCTTTCATTATAATTTGATATATCAATTACTGAATACCCAGTGTTCGCTGTAAGTAACAGTATTAAAAACTAAACAAATACATAAAAACGCTACAAATAGTCATGTTGATCTTCCAAACTCAATATTTGTCGTGTAAATATAAATATAAAATTGAATTATAGTTGCATGCTTCAGCTATTCTCAGTAAGCATCTCTAGGTTTGACATTATTTTCGGGTGTTTTTCTTCAGAAAAGTTTAAGTATTTGTATACAACAAACTTCAAACCATAACAAGAAAACATTTCTTAAAGTAGTTTAGATCTGATTGTTAGCAGTTGTTTGCCTTTTTCTTTACCTTATGTTTTTCTAATTCCTTCTCTACACTAGAAGCACTGCGATCAAGTAAAGGTCGAGATCTAATTTCTGCCTCATGCTGATGTAACCAATCAAGTGCAGCTTCCAATTCTGCAGCTAATTTGCGATGCTCTGCCGCTGTCATTTCATGCTCTTCTCGCTTCTTCTCTACAGCACGTCGAAGAGCTTGCAGCTGTTGTTTCAAAGATTGAAGCTGCTCAGTGATTGTATTTCGATCAGCTGCGGAACCTTCAGCTGCTATCTGCTGCCCTTTATCAGTTGCTGAAGCTAACATTGCTTCACATTCCTGTATCTTCAGAATTACCTGAAAACAGTGCGAGAAAAATATGAAGAAATGCTAGATCAATACATAGTTGTATGTCAAATGTTTGATTCATTACAATCAATTACAAATTTAAATGATAATTTACCAATTACGAAAGTTTATTTTAACGATCTGCTGTTTTTCATGTTCTTATCTGTAACCATACCTTAATATCATAAAGCAATTTCTAGGTTTTTAAAATGTTTACTGGTATTATTATTATTTACTAATGGATACTATAAGGCGCATCTTAAATTAGTAAAATAATAAATTTTATATTCATTTTAAAACAGCAAGAGATATTGGACTAGACACAAAGAAGATATCAGTAAAATCACGTTATTAAAATTTCAGTTCATTTCACACAAAACAGAAAAATAATTCACAATATAAACCAATGAGTTAAACAACAAAAGATGGGGCAAGTATTCGACACTGTTATCTAATTCCTATTCCATCAACCTTCAAAAACTACACATATACAATAATATAGATAAATAGATATAACTATATAAATATAAAACATTAGCATTAGTTACTATTATAAAACTATAAAATAATATTCTTAATTAAATTGATTTAGAGAAGAACTTGAACAAGTAGTAGTATCACATGTACACCACCTGAAGGAGTTCGGTTTGTATAGCGTGATATATTCTCAATTAATATTAAAACCGGAAGTTGTAGTAGATTTCTACTACTTTGGTTTTAGTAGAGAGATGCAAGTGAACATGGAATATATTATTGATACGCTTAACTAATTGCAGAAAACAGCTTCTCGTCATCTATTATCGTTTTTTTTTTTTTTCTTTTCTATAGCGATCACCGTTAAAACCAGAAAGAATTGATTTCTGCCACTTTTGGTTTCAGTAGAGTTAAGAGAGACGGTAATTATTCTTAGAAATGTTAAACTTTTTTTTTAAAACGCTTCTCGTTATCTCTTGTCTTTTTTACACTATGTAGATTGAATATTAAAACAAGAATTTGTAGTTAATTTATATCAATTCCGGTTTTAGCATAGAGTTAAGGATGGAGACAACATGTATTCATGGGATAATTAATCGATTGCAGGAAACCGCTTTTCGCTATCTATTACCGTTTTTGCTCTATAGTGTACAATGTATCAATTTGAAATAGTTGATTTCTACCACTTCCGGTAGATGGATTGCCTCCATCAACGAACTTCATTGCTAACTTTTGGCCCTCTATGTCCTGGAAAAAAATTGATAGTAAGTTCCATCAAGTAGTTCTTGAGATTTTTTTAACTCCCGGACGGACGGACACACGGACAGAGTAAATATATAAAAGAATTTTGATACAACAAACTCCTTAAAACATATACATAACTTACATCATCATACTTCTTAATCTTCTCTTGTACAGTATGTCCTGACTTCTCAATATCCTTCACTATTTCTGTATACTTAGTAATGAATGTCATTATCTCAGTAATAAGGGCAATAAATTGCTCTCTCAACAGAAGCAACTGACGTAGTCTGGCAATCTGGTTTTCGATTTGTTGGATCATATCATCTTGTTGTTGAAGAATTGCTTGAAGTTCTCCCATATTTCCTACTTGAAGATCGCCCAATTTGCCTTTGTACGCTTTTAGATCTCCCAATAATTTCTGAAATTATAAATTACAGTATTGAATATGCAAAACAAACATGTCCCACAGAACAGCTTTAAAGTAATATAAATAATAATGTTTGAAGAAAGTTTTTATATACATGCAAATAATGTATGTTATTGGAAGGATGTTGTTCTCAAATTAACATTTATATAATTGTATTAAATAAAAGTAATCGATCGATAAAAGTATTGAAACAGAACTATTAGAAAATATGAGTTAATAGAAAAACTTTCATCTGTTGAGAACAGCTAATAAGAAATATGTCATACAATTCAATATTACTATTGTAACACTATAAGAACAGAGAAAAATATTGTGCTAATTATTGATTAATAAAAACATAAACTTTAGTAATAGAATCTGCACTAATTTCTAATACATTGAAAACTCAAAAATAAAAATAAAATTCATTACTAAGTTATATTATAAATTCTGAAATAAAGTCTCACTCTAAGATATCTAACTGTTGCAGTTTGTTACAAACGTGAAAATTAAAAGGTTCTGCCACAATGGCGAGCAGAACTGAAGATTAATAACAGTGAGCACTTGATTAAAAATTTACATATTAAGGGCGCTCATCAGGGGGGCAAGGTGAGGCGCTCACGCCCTCTAGAGAAAATTGTGCTTCAGAAGATCGAAAACCCAATAGATATTTTAGAATAGTTAACGCAAAATTTGAACTACATTTAAAATGTCGCTTATACTTGCCCCCGCCCCCTGGAAACCACAACATGGGCGCCCTTGATATTAAGTAATGTGATTTTTCATATATAGTGGAATCTTTCGTTATAGGACAAGTACAGGACTTATTAGCGTTTGAGCAAGGTTTAAAATTATAGTCTACATGGAAGAAAGAAGAAATAGGATATGTAACCCACCCAGCAATTTGCTTAGAAACTTCTAGGTTAGTGTCCAGAGAAAGGTGTCAAGGATTAAAGATGCCGAACTTATAGATATAACATTATAAACAATATGCGCAAAAAAGATAAAGTAAACTTTATTTTACATACAGTATAATACAAAGTTTTCTAAAGAAATTTAACAGTTCACTTGCTTTAATTTAATCCCTAAACTATACAGTAGTTTTCCCCTTTATCTTATACTTTAATCAATTTACAAGTAAAAGTGTTTATCATATTTAAATAAAAATACATTGTTAAAATGATGTATTGTTGCATATGTCATAGAAACGCTAAGCTTGTTCTTTAAATATTTATCCTAAACAATGGGAAAGTAGAACTGAAGCTTCGTGTACTTGTTATATAAGTGAAAAAAATTGCTCTGAAGATACGTAAAAGTTAAAAGAAAAATAATCTATTTTTATTTTCATAAGAAAAGAATGTTTGAAAGGTGTATATGTGCGTAAACAACAGACAGTGACATGTGAGCCAATGCTTTATGACTCTCTTGACTATTCGTTTCCTCTCTCTATTCTCTATACTCCTACAACGAGTTATACGTGGCTTGAAAGCTAAAGGATTACTATTTACTGTCTTCTATAATCACGTAAGTACCTTTTATACTGATGTTTAGATAACTTTGTTTTATAAAAAATAGAATATATAATATAATGATTGGGTGATTGTTCAGATTATGCCTAAATCATATCAAAACTATTAATTAACCGATAAGGATTCTCAGGGCACACATGAAGTTTAGTGGTTGTTATTTTAATCTAAGTACATTGTTACTATTTGTTGTCCACTGAATTTAAATGTTTATGAAAAGATTGAGATCAAATTTGCTTCGCAATAAATTATAAACACACATGACTGAAATAATGTTTAAAAAAAAATCTGAATTCTTTAAAGCAAATCACATAAATAAATATCACTTACAAGTCGGAATTAATTTATCAAAATTTTTATAACTTTTGGTTTGAAAATTATTAGAAAACAAGTAATGTCAAAGGTATAATGACGTTGCTCGATTAAACCAAAAACTTCGGCTACGGCCCTGATTTACAATATGACATGTGTTACATTTGCTTCATATTTATGAAGGAAAGGGACGGGACGAGTGACTTTTTCGGTTGATGCATATTTTGACATGCCACCTGCAAAAGTTTTGTATTGATATTTTGTACATTTCCGGTCATAATTTTCACAATATGAGGCGATCTCATGTGAATAATGTATTACAGTTATTTGCAAATAATGCTACAAAATGAAGTTATGGTGCTCATCAGTTAAATGCACTGCCGTGGCGCAATGTAAGATAAGATGGAGGACAGAAAGAAAAAAGTAGAAAAGGAATGGAACTATGAAGTCAGATTATAAGTACTACTAAGCAATCATAAACACGATTAGGTCACGAAAACAGCCAACCTATTTGCAACATAATAACAGAACCAATCTAATAATTTTACTACACTTACTTCGTACGAGGCTAACATTCCTTGCACGTCTTCAATCTTACTACCAACAGGTTTGTTGAGCTCTTTAATCTCTTTCTGGATTTCTGTCATGAAATTCACAGTCTCTTCAATTCTAGCAGCTGCTTCCTTGAACTGCTTCATAGTTTCCTTCAAACCTTCCAGGCGGTCACGAATCATTCCTGATATACGATTATGCTTATCTTTTATAGCGCTTAACTCTTCAGAAAGAGTCAGTTTGTCAGCTTCACTAACAGTGGGAAGAATGGATTTTCCTTGTTGCATTACTTTCTCAATTTGTGATACGAGTGAACCAGCTTCTTGGTGCAATTTGTCGTACTAAAAAAGAAAGAAAGTATTTTTACAATTGTTACTCAATTTAGTAAAATAACATCCATATCATAATAAATCCAATGTAACCTTTTCAACATAAATTTCCATTATTCACTATTTATTAGTTCTCTATTAATTTGAGTCTGTTATACGAATATGAAAAAGTTAACCTACTGACAATAGTATAAATATAGTGTAAAAAGTAAATAAAGCACCACCAAACTTAGGAGGGGATTTCTTACACCTAATTTGTGATTCCTTGCACCAAATGAATGGGGAAAAAAAAAAAGAGCTATAACAACCGTAAGTTTCACAAATCAGTTTTCGAATCACCCTAATTGGATCAAGCCCGGCTCAAGCAGTTCGAGGAATTATAGACGAACTCGCATAATTTCTAAATATGCATGTTTGTGAAGCACACAATACCTACGCAATTCATTTTAGAAGATAATGGCAGACAACAAAAAGATTTCTGGCAGTTGTTCAGCTTACTTTTCAAACGTCCGTTCTGTAAGTACGGCACGGTACACAAATATGGATATAATGAACAAACTCCATGGCTCTGGATAAGTAGAGTAACAAATAAAACACAGTTCTGACCAGAGCAGAATGAAATATATTAAAAATTATACTTACAATTTACTTACACATTGTAAGTATAGTTTTTAATATTTCATTCTGCTCTGGTCAGAAATATGGATATCTAGATAGAATGAGTAGTAGTTCCCGAATTATTTCTCAGACCACTTAAGGTAGATACAATAGTTTTCAAGCTAAAGCAATTTTCTGATTTTTCCAACTTCCGACAGCTTATGATTTTTAAAGAGTATTCAAAAGAGATTTCCTTCTTTATTAGATGTTTATTTCTTTTGATACAAGAAATCATCTTCCCAACTTTGGTAATGTTTATATGTAGTCTGTTTATCTCACTGGTAGTCAATTTATCTCACTGGTAAAATGTATTTTGCATGACTACACACTACAAAAGAATTTTATTAGTTACCATATGAAGATTATATACACATATTATCTTTAAAAAAATCTAATACTAAGTTAGATGTATCTTTTATCAATTGAAATATAGTTGAAATGTATGTTTCATTCAAAAGGATTAGTGAAACTTAAAAAAAAAAAAAAAAAAAAAAAAAAAAAAAAAAAAAAAACAGTAAAATTAAAATATTAAGCAATGCCATCTATCTATCCTGTACAACGGAACCTGTAGTCATTTGTATAGATTTCTTGTATATAAAACTTCCACGAATCCATCGGAACATTCAAGATTTCACAGTTTAATGAACATTTTTTTTCAATTCTATACGCCGAAAACCTTCTGGGACAATAATCACGTTGATATGAAAGGATTGAATAAAAATAAATTCAAAATGATGATTCTTGAAATAAACCTTGGGTTGGTTTTGATTCTTACAACGAAATTACACATTGCATGAATTAAGACTCTGAGTACGCATGCATTTTCTTGAACTTCATTCCACTATGTCGCTTCACGCTTGTAAACTAGATATGCTATCAAATTTAAATATAAAATCAAATATTTTTTTCTCCATTTAGAATTCTTCTCAATATTCGTACCTACAAAATCTATAACCTTTGTATTTAAATCTATTTTATTCAATGGACTCAACTACATATACTCTCACTCTTTAGTAATATCAGGTATAATGTCAATACTATCCAAAATTTCGTGAACAGCATTTAAATAAATACATGAAAAAATTGCCAATATTAAAAAACACAGAACTCAAAACAGCAGAACCATGACATTGTATTAACAATATTCCAATTATCGAACTTCGTAAATGAGACCTTTCAGAAAAGACTATAGTGACAAGCATAAACACTAATAGAATATCATTTCAGGAATATATATACCATAGTCAATACGTTAAAATATTTCTCGCACTTGAAACAGTTAACTTACCTTCGAAAGCTGTTCATCCAATAAGCTCATGTTAGGAGCTCTAATCTCAGCGGACATGGCCACCTCGGCTTGATTGAGCCAATGATGACAACGTTCGACTTCTGCCTCAAATTCTCGTCTTCCTTGGAGTAAGTCATTCAGTGATGCAACTTTACCCTGGACTTGGTTCATCAAAGAATCATACTTGTTCATAACATCTGAAAACATAAGTAACAATTCGTATCACTCACAGTAATACACATAACTCTCGTGAATAGTTGAAAAATATTAGCCTGATTTTTTTTTTTTTTTTTTTTTTTTTCAAATTAACTAATTCTCGATATTTAAAAAGGATCAATGTTCTACGTACTCAAATAAAACCAAATATACAAAAATTGCCTTAAAACGAAAATAAAATCACAAAATAAAGAAAGAAAGAAAAACATACTATAAAACAGTTAATATTAATGATATTTTAAATACGTTCTTTAAGAGTATAATATATTTAAGATATTTCTATATATAATCCAAATTGAGCGGCTCGAAAGAACATACTGGTATGTAACATTTTCTAACTTTCGAGTTAACTGAAATGATTGTTCCCATGCAATTCAATGCAATGATATATATATATATATACCAAACAAGATTCCCCTGCCATCTGTAGAAGAAGGTGTCAGGGAATAATGATGCCGAAATTATAGACATAACATTACAAATAATATCCACAAGAAAGGCAAACTTTATATTTTATATACAGTAAAATACAAATTAAACTATCTACATACTGCTCTACGCTTCGATTCCAATCCACTCAACCTCTAGCTCAATTTCACGCGTAGTGGCGTTTACCATTATGTTCCTCCGAGCAGCTCAATTATAAATAAATACTGATGTAATGCCTTTCTAAAATTAATTGCTAGCATACCTGAACTTACACATATTATACACTTGTAGATTAGTGATTCCCAACCGAGGATACAAATATTAGAAATATATTTTGATGTGGATTAATCGTTTTGCTAAAATGAAATGAAATCTTTCAATGCAACGTCCCATGATTATGCCCTTTAGGCTAAGGGAGACAGATGGTTAAGGCAAGTGAATGATGATGGAAGAATTGGCGGAATGAGAATGTGGGAGAAAACGGGAGTACTCCAAGAAAACTCACGGATATGATGTTGTCCACTATAAACTTATTTAGTCGGGGATCAAACCAGGACCCCATGCACCAGAGGTAAGCGCTTTATCACTGAGCCACCGTGCCCCCTTTAACTGTTT
This sequence comes from Thermobia domestica, assembly GCF_964235325.1. Lineage (NCBI taxonomy): Eukaryota > Metazoa > Arthropoda > Insecta > Zygentoma > Lepismatidae > Thermobia > Thermobia domestica. The sequence goes on from NC_137460.1 coordinate 106,230,664, forward strand.
TGTATTTTGATCTAAAGAAAAATACTACGTGCCAACCAGCTGCGCTCCTCGAGGTTTAGTCAAATACTTCAAGGGTTAACATTAAGATCTGCATTAGTAAGTATAATTCAAGGGTTATCCAATTTAAATAAAAAATGTTGGGAAACACTGTTGTAGATAATTTTAACTTGATTAAACTTATTTCACCTTGTAGAATGGCTTGAAGTCTCTTCTTATCCACGTCGCTGCAGTCCTTCAATAAGCTATTTCCTTGTCGTTGTGCGTCACTGAAACTTTCCTCACCAAATTCTTTTACTTCCGTTTCAAAGCTCTGAAGAAAGAAAGAAAAAAAGGAATTATTCTTACACTGAAGTTGAAAATTTCGAAACATTACTCTTTGAATTAACTCCTTTTTACTATCCTGATGCATTTATTCTCTCGTAAATATTAATATTTAGAATATTTCAGAAGTCAGGATTTCAAATTACTTCCATAACTGATACTTTATAGATGTTTGTTCCTGAAAGGCCCTTACAGTGCTCTCACCCTTAATTCTAACCACAAATATATCAACTTTGGCTCAACTATTAAATAATGAGACTAGTGCGGTAATATGTCAAGAAAGCTTTTGCTACACTTTATATAAACATTGCATATTATATTCAAAACATTTAAACAGAAAAGTGTTCAAAAATACAAAAATAGAAATAATTATTACAGTACGAAACCAAAATATACCAAAAATTAAATTTGAAAAGTTATGGAGGCAGAAAAGTCAATCAGGGCCAAGTAACCCATCATCTATGATATTAACATTAAAATATACTTCAGATTCAGGATTATAACGTAGTAGAAAATGTTCATTTATTAAAAAAAAAAAAAAAAAAAAAAAAAGAAAAGAAAAGAAATGAAATCTTTGAGTTTTACGTCCCACGATTATGCCGGTTAGGCTAAAGGAGACGGTGGTGATGACTAATGAATGAAATGGTGGAATGAAGAAAGTAGGAGGAAACGGGAGAACCCCGAGAAAACGCACGCACATGGTGTTTGTCCACCACAAAGTTCACTTGGCGGGGGCTGGGATCGAACCCGGGACCCCAAGCAACAGAGGTGAACGCTCTACCACTGAGCCACCGCGGCCCCACGTTCATTTATCAATGATAACTCTGTCAATTCTGAAGGATTAGGAAGGTATTAAAAAACATAAGTAAGATAAACGTTGTGTCCTTAGTTCATATTATCCCATATGTAGAAAAACTATACGATGAAAATGTAAAAAAAACACTATCATAAGCAAACTAATTTTTCTTGGAGAAAAAATAACTTAACATCAGCACTAGTATAGCCTGGTAACGTGGATTGTAAAAATCTTGTTATGTGTTAAATCCCGTTCATGTTTATAAAGGCACATTGAAGATCTAAGCTTAATGGACACTCTGGTAATTATCCAAGATAAATAAGAGATTTCATTAAATACTTTCTTGTCTAATTCAAAACAAATTTTTAGTTCTCTTGATTTTGCCTATTTTCCGATAATATGAGATAAACAAAAAATTTTACATTAATAAAAATCTTAAAAGTAAATAACAAAAACACACTGAACGAATATTAAACTTAAATCAGGTAACAAAAGAGTACAGCGGAAAGTGACAAGAACATGTTATCCTCTCTTTTTCACTCCTCTCTGCAAACAAAATCAAAAATTAATAAGTTGACGCTTGAATAAGTTAGCATTTTTCTGTTATTAATAATAATGACATATGAATTACCTTATAATGAGCAACTTCTTTCTCAATCGTGGCAGCTTTCAATGGTAACCATCCACCAGGCTTCACCTCGCCACTTTTAACTTTAAGCCAGTTGTTCACCTTCTCCAACTCTTCTTCAAATTTCTTCCTCACTTCAACAGCACCTCCTAACTTAATGATTTCATCCTTTAACCGAGCTACTAATGCACTGTGTTCCACTGCTAATGCTTTCAGAGCGCCCTCAAGCAGCTGTTGTTCGTTGGTCTCAAGTTCAGTTTGCATGTTACTTACACGCTTCTCTAGGGTTTCCAGCAGAACTTGCTTTCCTTCGACTTCTTTGAGCAGAGCCTGCGAACAGAACGAAGATATAATGATGAGACAAAATCTCTTTAGAGTAAATATATTACCAAATATTTGCTACTTTAACTCAAATTGCAACACGCTGCAAATTCAGCGAGTAATAATAATAATAATAATAATAATAATAATAATAATAATAATAATAATAATAATAATAATAATAATAATAATAATAATAATAATAATAATAATAATAAAACAGAAAGTATTCTTCATTACTTCTAGTATTCGAATAATTACGACTGAAAATACATTGTATAGTAAGAAATGCGATATGATACGAAAGCAAATTCTTGAAAATACGACTTCTGTATAATGAATTGAAAAAGTTTTTGCGACTTTACAAAAAATTGGCATCCAACCCTACGTAAGTATCATTTGAAAAAAAAAAAAAAATCACAATAAATTTCAAGCTTGTCCTTTCGTAATATTACAGGTTTCAGAATCACATAACTAAGTATTACTTTTTTCAATTATATCCTCATGAAAACAGTTGTTTTAATTAAGACTCTTCTGCGTGGAATTAATGGGATTTACGGGTTGCCGAGTATATAATTTATTACTATTGTAAAGTGGCGTGGATTGTAATCTACGACTTGTGTAACAGCAAAGTCATGAAGAACAGCACGATTTATATTAAAGTCATATCCAAATCGTTACTTAGGTTGCGTCCGAGAAGCTCGGTTCCCAGCTAGATTTGAATGTGTGAAAAAGTGCACAGAAAGAAAGCACACTAGCCATGAGCTTCTGGATTACTTCTATTAACCATGTAGTTATACTACGTGTATATTAATAACAAATAAAGATAACTTTCTTTATGATCGAAAGATGGCAAAATGGCTAAACTTATCGACATGAATTTTTGAACATAGAACATACTTCGACTGGAATTCTTTTATCATGTTACATTCATTAAAGTGCGCATAATAAGTGGATAGAAGGACTTCAAAATTTCATGCCACAACATTGAAGTAATTAATTATTACTTTTAAATATTATCGTTTTTCGTTGTTTACGTCACAAAATATTTTCCATTGTTTTTAACGTAGATTTACATCACAAAGCGCACAATATCAGTGAGGAAATCAACAAATTTAGGAAGAAAAACCAGGCATACCATGTCCAACGACAGACATAGAAGAGGAAATCAAACAAAAGCGGTTAGACAACAACGGAAATGAGCAAACATATTTAATTTTTGGTAGAGCTGGATTCTCACCATTCCGTTTCGATTGAAATACGCGTCCTAAGGGAAGGGGGAGGGATACAGTAGAAGACTGCTATAATACGGTTGCTAGGGACATGTTTTATCCCCGCGTTATAACCTTATCAGGCTATATCAAAATGTTTCTGTAGATCGATGCGCAGATGGAGGGAACATTCGCACACTAATAAATTACAATTATACAGTAATATAAAATAGTCTAACAGCAAAATTATATTACACACTGTTTCTTGCAGAATTTTCACTCTTTTAACTCAATTTTCAAAAGAAAAAAAAATATTTGAAAAATTACGGTATATTTTATTGGAGACATGTTTTCCCCGCGCTACAAAATCTAAAGCCGCTGTATTTCTGTTTGTAATTTTCAAAAGCGAAACTTTTATTTGAAAAATTACGGTATTTTTTATTGAAGGACATATTTTCCCCGCGCTACAAAATCTAAAGCCGCTGTATTTCTGTTTGGTGATATATTTTGACTCAGCTTCTAAATTTTCGGTAAAATTGATTTAAAATCTCAAAAAATTGTTACTTAGCCTTTTCCACAAGACATTCAATAGATTTAAATTATCGCGTTTAAATATCATCGCTATCCCCCTTTTTTTAAATTTAATTTTATTTTACTTAATGGCAGAAGTTGTACAAATTTTGAAACAATTTTCACAGGTTAACGGTTAAATACATAACACTTCACCATTTACATAGTAAGGTTAGGGCTTCCCAAGTAAATGAGGGCTAGTGCGCGCGCTTTCTATTGATGTGATCGCAGGTACGATACCTAAGATAGGGTACATATAAAGTTCAGTTTGTTTGCTGCATAATATATCTTTACAGCATCAAAATTCATGATATAGGGATACCATTTAACGTGGGTCCGAACTATCACAGGGTCCGGATCGCTCGGATCATTGGTTAAACTGTAGGTTTCTTTTGTGATATAGTCTTGACGTTGAAAAGTAATACAAATAAAAAAACAAAATATCTACCTAGGATGCTCTATTAATACACGAAAACAATACCTTAATAAACTGTTGCCTTTCTTCTGCTACTTTACTTTCAAATCCCAACGGTGATTGATTTATCAAAACATCATGCTTTTCTTTCACCCAGGCCCTAGTTTGTTCAATCTCCTTTTTAGCACTATCAAATCCTTTCCTTGTGATCTCCAAAATCTGAACTTTGCGTTGGATTCTCTTTTGTATATCACTATGACGCCTTTCCACGGACTTCAATTGCTCTTCAATCTGCTGGGAATCCAAGTTGCTCACTTCCTCAATAACAGCAGCTGCTTTCTGTTTAACGTCATCCAATTTTGATTTGTTCGCATCGAACTCTGCGGCAATTTCAAAAATTATTCCCAGTTTCTGGGCGCAATCGAGACCACTGCCTTTGTCTAGCACTTCCATTTTCTTTACCAACTGATCAAACCAATTATGAATATCTTGTATACTGTTACGATAATCTTCGATGATATTCTGTCCAGCTTGTTTTCTGGCAATTACTTGAGTCAGCTGCAAAATAAACACAAAGAAAAAAATTGATACAATATGAAGTGATATTAAAGAGCTGAAATGAAGGCATATATTAATGAATTTTTAATGATGTGAAAACTTATGTAACGAAGCAATAAAATTTTTCGGAATTTTAAAACTCAACCATTAATTTGGCATACTATTATTCTACATTAAATAGATGCACACAATATAACTACACGTTTTCAATTTGAATCATTATTTTGGATTCCAGTTATTATTATCGTAGGAATACACTAAATGTTTATATTTAGAAAACAAGTATATGCAATAGTCAATTTTTTTTACTGAAAAATGTTTTATAACGTTCAACGTGGATTTACATACTCTGCCGACATGAAAAGTCTTTCATGTAAGCCAGTTATGCCCTTTAGGCTAAAGGAGTCGGTTAATTTATGTAAGTGAATGATTATGAATGACTTTGTGAAATGAGAATGTGGGAAGGAATAGGAGAAGCTTGAGAAAACCCACAGACACGATGCTGTCCATCATAAATTTACATGGTCTGGGATAAGTCCAGGGACAGCCCTCTCCCCCCCACACACACCAGACGTGAGCACTATGCCACAGAGCCACCGTACTTTCAGCCTGACAAGCTGTTGCTTTCAAACAAACAGAATCACTATTTGACATTCTTTTATAAAAAATAAATTATAGTAAAGCTAAAGATAAGGGGATCAGTGGAAAACAAACAGCTCCTTGTTACAAATTTATGGAAACTTATTTTTCAATTCCAATTGTTAGTTTTACTGCTCATTTTCATCGTTCTATAATCTTTTTGAATAGTTTCATGAATGTTTCAACTATGACCTAATGAAATACAGTTTGAATAACCATTTCGGTATTTTAACTAATAGAACTATCTCTACGAAAAACTCAATTTTGTTATACATATGTGCATAAGCTCGTCAATACTTTATTCATCGTTTTTTTTTTTTTTTTCCACTTTATTATGACTTCTTGAGAAATATCTGTTTATTAGACCATAATAATGGGCTTTGAAAAAAAATCTGTATTTCACGCACTAACTATTATTCATTATTTCTGAATAGTTCATCACTTATCACCAAATAATGTAGAATTTCTTCATATCGTCCAACAATCGTTAAGTTTACCGTTTTTAATATATTGTATAGATACAGAGTACAAAAATCTATACATAATTGAATAGATAATATCTACGTATTGTTTCCGAAGTTGAATTGAATTAGCACTACAATATACAGCATGATACTTCCTCAATAAATGGACCTCTCAGGGTGAGAAACTCTGGAGGATTGAGGGAATTTCTACCCACTTCATACTTTTGGAATAATATTCCCCCCACTATTAAGTTACTGAAAGAAGAGTGGCTAATAAATTGACACTATTTTCAGAAGTTTGCAAACTCATATATAATATATATTTTATATGAATTAACGGATGAATAATGGTATGGAAAGAAACAGAAGAGAACTTGAATTAATTATGATCTAGCAACTTTGTAAACAAAATAGAAGCAAAAGGCAGTCATGTTTTGTATCAACTAGTGTGGATTTTTTCCTTTTCTACTTATGTATCTCCTTCCTTTTGTCTTTTCGAATTCTGTCGGAGAATTGAAAGCTCAAACTATATAGAACGATAATTATGCCTAAGGCTGCGAAGTAGGGTCGCTAACTTTGAGGTAACACAGACTGAAATTATTTAAGAATAGAATCCTGAGGTGAATATTCGGACTCAAGAGGAATGGGAATGGTGAATGGCGAACACTTCATAACGAAAAGCTGCATAATTTATACGGTTTACCTAACACTGTTGAGAGCATTAAGTCTAAGAGGCTCAGGTAGGCAGGTCATGTAGCCAGAATGGGAGAAAGTAGGACCGCTTTCAAAATATTAACTGGCAACCCAATTGGAAAAACATCATTAGGAAGACTTAGGCGCAAACGAGAGGATAATATTAAGATCGATCTTGCAGAAATGGGAATACAAGTAGAAGCTGAATTCAGTTGGCTAAGGACAGAATTCAATGGAAATCTTTCGTAAATGTGACATTGAACCCCCATGTTCCATCTGCTACAGAGTTTAGTTTGTTAGTCTCCTCCTTCCCTCTCCCCTCTACTTTGACTGAGATGATTTTGCACCCTGAATACTCTTATGACTATCACATGTGATATATGGCATATGATAGTGAAACAAAATGGCCGGAACACGCTTGACATTTGAGGAATGAAAGTTCATTTAAAGTGGTATTCCAAGTCTGAAAAAGTCGCTAAGTTCAACGTCAGTGGTGGCGAGAGTTTGAAACAGAATCTTCTACACGCTTGATAATTACGAGGCTTTGTGATAAGTTTCAGACACATGTTGCCAGCAATTGTTCGCCGTTGTAATAGATGTCTTAAGAACCCCTTTGAACACCGATGATTGTAGTAACTGTGGAGGAAGCTTGTATCGTGCTTTATTGTGATATGTATTAAAATTGTAATGTAAATCAGGTTCAGCACTAACACCCAATATAGTTTCTTTCGTTAAAGTGTGCGGATACTTTTATTTTCTTATTATTATTTTCTTAACAGAATATGTACGTATAACTAGTAATTACCTCATTCTCCAATTGGCCAAGCTGCTTCTCAAGATCTGCATTTGTTTGGCCTTCTGCACCCTGTTGTGATGGAAGTTCATTAAGGCGGCTACGACGTTCTCCAATAGCTTGAAGAAGTTCTTGCATTTGTCCTAGTTCTAATCTTGCTGCCTCAGGACGTAACTTCGAAGGGCGAGATTTCCAGTCTGTCAATACTGCTCGTTGCTCACCAATCCATTTCTGAAGAGCAGCTCTTTGACGAGAGGATTCCTCTAGCTCATTCACAGCAGTAGTCAAAGTAGATAAGCGATTTTGTACCTACGGAAACAAAATGGAATATCAGAAGAAGAAGAAGAAAGAAATCAATGAATCAGCAGTTTGTAATAGTTTTGTAATAGTGTCAGTTTGATTAATTGGTTGATTGATTGGAGTTTAATAGGGACATCAGCAACAAGGCTATTTGTCCCCGTCACGAAGGTTGGTGGCCGACATATACTGTTAACAAAAGATTAAAATAAGATTTCTAAAACGTGCAAATAGAATTTAATTTTGATGAATATACAGAGTGTATCAAAAAGTCCGCGGCCATAGGACAACTTGATTATGAATCAAGATACGAGAAAACGGACAGTTGTTGGAAATAAGTTGTTTTCAATCTAAAATGGTGGAATTCAGCCAATCGCACCAGCCGTTTTGAGACGTCCTATGTTAAATAAAAACGTAACATTTACTGTTCAAGAGGCTGTTCGAACGGAACGTAGGGAACATGCATATTGTTGTGTGAGGGAACCTAGAACATTTTGAATCCGTTTCCCAACAATGCTGTATTGTTGTTATGGAGATTCCAAGAGAACAGTGTTAAACTGGTATCGTTGATTTTTTTTTTTTTTTTTTTTTTTTAACATAAGATATTTTACCAGTATAGAGTACAAACGGGTTGTGCGATTGAAGAAATTTCATCATTTCTGATTGAAAACAACCTATTTGCAACAACTTTCCTCTCTTTCTATTTTTTCGTATCTTTACCCATAGCGAGTTGACTTATGTCCTCAGACTTTTGATACACCCTCAGACTGATGATATAGAATAAAATATGGGAAATTTATTCAAAAATAAAACAGATGTCGAGTTAAAACTAAAATAATAAATAACAAAACAGAAAACATTTAACAAGAAACGTAAATTTAAAAATGTAATAATAAAACTAGATAAAATCTTTTTTAAAATGCCTATTTCAATCTTATGAATAACAGCGAGATTTCGGTCACTAAAAACAAAACCTCACTAATATTATTAGTTAGATCTACATTTTCTCTGAGGTCCGAGTATCCTGGATGGTTTGCAAGAATGTGTCGAATATTTGTGAGACATCAAGTTTTCAGTTTCTGTTCTACTACCTTATATTTTAATATTTTTGTCTGAATATTTTATTTTGTATTTTATTACGTTTGTCTTCCTTATTATTAAGATTATTTCAAAAAAGATTTTTATTATTATTATTATTATTTTAAGAGATAAGCTCAATTATTTTCCACATTCAGATATTTAATCATGTTTTTCTATACCGGGAAAGTGAGGGACGAGATTTTTTTTTCTAAGTTGGGGAGGAATTTATTCTTTTACTACTGACGAATTTTAGCTGAGGCAATAGGGGTTGTTGTCTTAAACACATTATGCTTTTCGAAAATCGGAAAAGAATTTACGGAATTCACCTTAAATCAATTTTTTAAAGATGTGAGTGTATTCGGTCCCTTATTCTTGACTGATTTTAACCTCAAACAACGTGCTCAGTTCGAAAGATTCCAAGAGAGTAAGTCGTATTTTATCAAAATTGCATACTTTTTTTTTTTTTTTTTTTTTTTTTTTTTTTTTTTTTTTTTTTTTTAAGGAAAGTTAGCGTGTACAATTATTTTATCAACATAAAATAAACTAACATGAGCGTGCATGAGTAAACTACTACGTTGGAGTTGAATCCACAGCATTTTACCCTTTTATTCTTGACAAATTTCAACCTATGCAAACCTTCAGGAAAGCCTCAACGGATGTACAAGACAAATTTAATTAAAATTTGGTAAATTTTACAAACGTTATCGTGGAGCAGACAGATACACAAATGTGTGCCGAGTTGACTTGTACATAAAAACTCTCTTACGCTGGTTTCAATGAACTGGAAGTAAGAACATCTGTCACTACTAAATTATTGTTTTCAATATCTAGCAATTGCAAATGAACGGTTAGCATTCTCGTTTCCCAATCAAGAGGTCCAGGTTCGAATCTCACAGCAAACCATCCTAACTGAAGTTTCAGCAAATTACTCTGACATCTCACTAGATACTGGGCACACACTGGATGTACATTCGTCTAATGTAAAAGAAATGTGATATAAGAGTTTTCTTATGAAACTAAAAAGTTATTAGCTATATTCGAACTAGCATTTAGTGTCGATTATAAATATAGGGTTCGAACATCGGTAAACAGTTAAAAACTGTCATGATAACAGCTCGCTGAAATCAACATAAATATACAGAAAGCATGCACATTCAAAACTATTTATATGTGCTTACCAAGGAGAATCATCAATAAGATTCATCTTTCAACCGCTAACATTGTTATTAAAGATTTAAAGAGTTAAATAATCTATCTCTTGATACAAGGAGCGTTTAAAAATGTTGAATACAACTTGGAGTAAAAATCTTAAAATACCTTTATTACATATGACAGATAGAGCACGACAAGATTACAAAATTAATTACACTACCAATTATGTTGTGTTATTTACCTTCTCACAGAGCACATTAACTTTCTTCACATATACATTGTCCTCCATTACTTGAATTGGTGTTGGCTCATTAACCTCAGCAACATTATCATGCTCCTTCTGCTAATATTCAATACATCAGGTTAAATAACATGCATCATGCAAAGTAAAAACAACAAAAAAATCAATCCAACATAGAATATAAATATTTATAGTATGCTTTACTCGCCATAATTTAGAAATTCGAAGTATAATACGTCGAATGCACGGTATTTGTATTTAATCCAGGTTAACGTAAGGGAAGTTTACAATTTAAATTGTCTGCGCATACAATATATTCAAGCATAACCGATATTGTGTTTAAGAATTTTCGATCTAATTAAAATAAGCATATGATAAAAAATACCTAACAGTGTGCATCGGACTATTTTTAAGACTATTTTGAGACAGCGTGATGAAGTTTGAGAAAGATCAGTAAATAATATTTATTTTTGTTTCTTTGTATAGGAAATCTTAATTCTTCAATATTTTCAAAATTCCTCCTCTTGTTTTCGTTATATCTTATATGGTGATTTCCTCCCGTCATTTCTTTTTACTTTTCACTTACTGTGTCTTCACCCATTCATAACCATTGCTTTTCCTAGCATTTTACACCGATCTCTTGGTATCATATACTAGTATGTTCGGTAGAAGTTTTCTAAAAGATTTTGAATCTTTCCTGTTTTCGTGTTAAAGAAACATCAATTACAAAATACATCATATTCATCTTACTGATAATATTGCTTTCTGTTCCATCTTTAACATTTGCCTCCTGCAGCAACTGTCTCACTTGAAAAAAAAGTGGGAACCAATGAACCATTACCAAAAAATAATCAGCGTTCTCTCTGCCTACCAAACACCCTTTTAAACTTTCAATGCGTCAATTTGTAGTATATATATGTAAACGTTTATATGATAGTATGCCTGGAGTATTAACAAGTCTTTTTTTTTTTTTTTTTTTCACGAGAATCAGGCTTTCATATAAGCATTGGATTTTTCGATTTTGTCATATCGTGTTTATTAATTACCTTTATACCAACGATCGTTTTGTTGCTTTTTTATAGTCAACATGATCTAGGGAATTACTGCAACAATATTTATTCACTTACAAAATAACAACGGTTTCCATTGTAAAGTAATGACTCACATTTATAGTGCTGATCAAATGTGAGACATCAGTCAATGATTTTTAAGATTGTTCAAGTTCGTTGTAACCACATTAAATATGCATTTTTCTTGTTCTTTATATATATCTCTCTATCTCTACCAGAGGCGCAGGGGCTGATAGCATAGTCCTGTAATCAAGTTTATTGGAGGCGAAATGGTGTGGTGGAGAAGGGCCCATACTGTGTGTTGATCTTGCATGATGGTCTATGCACCCGCAAACTGCACTGACAATGGTTCGGAGCCCACGTTAATAGTAGACCCTGTCCTTCATAACCTATGTGTTACATATGAACACAAAAGGTCAACGAAAAATTATATCAGATGAACCCAAGCTGTACTTAATACATATTCATCTTTTATGTTGAAACTAGTTCCAACCATTTTTACCTTAATGGCTTCTCTTACGATACTTTCGCTATATATTGCTTCTAACTTCTGTACATAAATTTTTCACTTTTTAGAATGCATTCGAAGACCTACAATCCCATGTACAAATTTATATTCTGTGAATTATACAAAAGATTTTAAAAGCTTGTAATTGTGAACTAAATCAATTTTATCACAATATTGTGAGCGGTGATTATATTCAATGAGAAAAAGCCTTTCCGCTTTTTCTCATTAAATCAATTTTGTCATGCAAGCAGGGCAAAATATTGATAACTGTATTCTGGTGTTCAAAACCAAATTTAGTTACGATATAAAGTATTGTGCGCTTTGTTTATGTGCGAAATGGTTAACTTAAACAATAATTTCCAGCTAAATATTTGCTTCCAATCATTGATTCTGATCTCTATACTAATGTTTCTTGTGATCTTGCAATATACAGTATCTGACTGCATCAACAGTTTCTGCTCATCCCTAATTAAGTTGTGTTGCTATAATAAAGAACAGTAACGCACAGTTACAACAGGATAACAGTTCTGTTACTAGAATAACGAGTCATATTACTGTAACGTATGTTCTTTTATAGCAATATGAAATAACATTCTTCACAGTCAACTCACTTATAGAAAACATTGTTAAACTTCAATGTATTTAATATACGATGTATATATGTATTTTCTCAAGATCGAAGCCTGATTTTTTTTTTTTTTTTTTTTTTTTTTTTTTCAGTAATGATGTTATGAGATGATGTCCTGACGCACTTGGTATTTTCGCATTGTACAAGTACTGTGCATAATATTGATTAATTTTCTGTCAAATACACTTTCTGTGTATAAGGATTATACTTTCTATATATGAGGGATATACTGAAGAAGTGTTGCTCCTGCAATTGCATGTGATTTTGTTATATTGATCACTTCCAACTGCCGATTTGCTATTCTCGAGTGTTGTTACTACTTCCTTTAAGTAAGAAATATATGAGTTGATAAAAAAGAGTTGTAACCATTTCTAGTGGTGATAACGATGCTAGTAATTTTCATGTTAGTTAGAATTAACCAGTGCCGACTTGCAACATGCCATTCGATCTTGAAGAAGTCTTGAATTTAAGAAATTATAGTCTCCTGTCCTTATCTCCTATGAAAAGTTTTAGACGTCGGAATGTGCCATACGTGCATCGTAAACTCAAAAAAATTCTACTCTACAAAATTAATACGATATTTAATTCCATACTACGACAAACGCATGCACTCATGCAGCAATTCCAGTTTAACTACTATGTACTGCATTTTAACTACTATGTACTACTAATTTCACAAATTAAAATTTTTATGTGAAACACATGCTTTAGTATATAAAAAAATTATACAAAATCTCAAACCAACCTCATTAATTAATCATTTAACTCATATACATGTAATGGAACTATAAACACTAATTAAATTAGATTATTTACGTGGCAAAATCTGTCTTCTACTACATAAAATTACTCTTTTCTGGAAATTTGGCATGATCTGATAATAAGGCTAACACTATTGATAAAATTATACATAGAGATACCTTACACTTTTGAGAAGACTATTTCAATATAGTGTCAAGCTTATTACTGCTTCCTGAACTATTAATGCAAAAATTAAGTATAGTTCGATAGTTCTTCTTAAATCTTAATTTAGTCTCTTACAAAATGTTCAGTCAACCAATTATAATCTTTACTTGTGCTTAGGGAATTTTATTACCCATAATGAAAAATATATTAATAAATTTAAAATGTCACAAAAAGTTTTGATTACGGGACACATATACAGGGTGTTTCAAAACAACTCCGACAACGTTTGGGAGGTGATTCCTGACACCAGGATAAGACAAAAAGTATAGACCAACCTGGGTCCTTCCTTTCGGAGTTATAAACATGAAAACATGAAAAAATGAACTTTAAAGGTCCATAGCTCCAAAACTATGGGACTTACCGTAATCGGATCAAGACTTCAATTAGGAACTAACATGTGGGCTATCTAAAATTACATGCTTCAGAATCCTAAGGTACTCACGCAACAATTTTTAAAGAGGCAAGTTTGGCTACGGGTATATAATTTGAAGTACTCACCAACCACCACTATAAAATTGTTGCGGAAGTACCGCAGGATTCTGAAATATGGGTATTTGGATAGGGCACATACTAGTTCCTAAATAAAGTCTTGAACCGATTGCAGTAGGTCCCATAATATTGGAGCTATGGACCTTTGAAGTTTTTTTTTTTTTTTTTTTCGGCAGCCTATAACTCCGAAAGGATGCATTTGTGCACCCAGGTTGGTATATACTTTTCGTCTTATATTGGTGTCAGGAATCACCTCTCAAACGTTGTCGGTCTTGTTTTGAAACTCCCTGTATAGTACCCTCCTTAAGAACACTATACAGATCTACATATTCTTTTTTCTTTTCTTTTCTTCCTTTTCTTTTTATCTTTCTTCGTGACTATGAAAATTCGAATCTCAACATTTCCTTCATCTTAAATTCTGGCGCACAATTCGGCAAAAGAAGTGTCTATACCTCCTTAGGTAACTCAAAAGCAAATATGTTCCCAATGAACGAACTGATGTGAGCTAATTCGTGGAAACGGTGTTCTTTAACATAAATGACTAAGTTCCAACCATTACTAAGTAGAGTAGCTCTTAACACTCATACTATACTTATATGAGCCGAAAGTGTCTAATGGCTTGCGCGCGCGCCTTTCGCGCACGGGGTCCCAGGTTCCATTTCCGGTGGGAGAGCCTTAAAATTCAAATACATTATAGTGGTTCATATTCCACCTTAAACTGTAGGTTCGCACTTCTCAGTGCTGAAATGGGCGCTAAACTCCAAACGATAACCAACCAACCCAAGAGAGAAAACATACAATTTTGTTTCTGCAATAGAACGTATGTAAAGAGAACAATAAATTAACTATCCATAGAGTGAAAAGGAGATCCCTCCGATCCTTACAGGAGATTGCAGATTGTAGTAAGTCTAGTTATTTAGAAAATAACACGAGAAACTGTCATATACATATACACATTTGCTGGTAATTTGTGCAATCATCTCAAAAGTAGATCTCTTCAACGAATATTGAAAATTATAAATAAATATACAAAACGTAATACCTTCCCGTATACGCTTCTTAGTCAATGTGACGAAGTGAGACGCAATTAGAGTATAGTATTTTTGTATTTGGTATCGTACATAAACGTGCCTCTCTGCGTCAACGAAAATTTTATTACAAATAGTCAGTTTGTCCCAAACTTACTGACAAAAGAAAGTGTCGAGAGAAGTATGCACCTTAGTTAGCAACTGTACATACTGTACGCTTGTAATAGAAAATATCTAACTCAATATATCCACTGACTGATGGAGACTGCTTCTACAAAACGGAAGAAGCTATCTGCTTAACTGGAAATCCAGGAATAAAGTAGAAAACAGTACATCGCTAGTAGCTTGATATTAAATGTCCAAGCGGCAAGCAGAATTCCGGGAATTTATTTTCGCGTCAGCATAAAAATATTTTTTTAATACTTACATCATTGGTCATTTCTTCTAGATACTATGTTTAAACTTACTGGGCATGAAGGGGTAGGTCGGCCAGATGGCTTCTTAGTTGAGTAATGTGAGGTCAGTACATCGGCTCCCACTGTCAGTTTTTGGCTTTTTACACTTAAGTTCGCTACCTTTTAATTCAAGCTCTCCAAGCCTCAAACTACTGGATAAACAGCAAAAGTTCTATACACCAAAAGGAAATCGAACGCGGGATTCCACGCTACTAACCATTCGACTCACATAAACACAAATAATACAGTTATTTATATGTATATAGATAGATAGATGGAAGATACAAATAATAGAATCTTCCAAACTGCTCCAGAGTTATTTTAATATGCTTTCACGGATACGCATATAACTTGGAAAGTTTTTTTTACACTATCAAACCTCACTTAAATATCTAATAAAATCAGTAATTTTAAATCATGTATTAAAAAGATAGGATTTCGTAACAGTATCATTTTAATGATACCTAGCCTGACAATTTTGAAATGGCAAAACTAAAGATACTATGCTTTCATATACACTCGTGGACTTCATTTTTACATCAATGTGCAAACAATTATTCAACCCTTAATTCACCATAAACAAAAATGCAGGCAAAACGTTCAACTACAATTCTCACTATATACATCATGCAGTAGTCACTGTAAAACTGTCCATTTCATATTCCAACATCTCTCAAAATATATGCTTAAAATAAGTAAATAAATAAATAAATAAATAAAATTCATATAACTTGCCTGGTCAATAAGATCTTCAAGGCGGCCACGGACAGCTAGCTCTCGATCTGGAATAGGCGGTGGCATAGTATCTTGAGGGCTGCTTGGTCTTGAAATGCAAGCAGCTGCAGCCTCACACGCCTGAACAGCCACAGCAAGCCTAGATTTCTCACCTTGAAGCTTATTGTGGAGACCCTAAACAAACAATTACGTTATAAGGCAGTGGTATAAGAAGTTTATTTTGAGACGCCTAAAAATTAATAAAAGACCTAACTACAAATCAGAATGAAATCACTACACAGTATTAATCGAATATTATCTTTCGACCAACAATAACAGAACACATATGAAAGGAAAATATAATTCAACTATTCTTTCTTTCCTTGAAAGCAAACAGAGATTCTAGTCTTCTTAATATTAACCGCTCAAGTGATTACTTTCCACCTGCTCGCAATTCCATAGTGGGTATTTAAATCTGTACTCCCTCAGTCCATTTTAATGTTAAAAGTGTACAAAATCACGTCAGTAAAATCTGACAACAGACAGGTGAGCTATGTAGTGACGTTCATACAAGTCAAATGTACTGTGCTTCATATTGCATGACGTGTCAAGATGTCACAACCATTTGATTGGTTAAGGACTCTTCTTTATCCTGTTACTAGCTCTTATTCTTTGAAAATTACTAGTCTTAACATCAACTAAATAGTTTTAATATATTTCTCCTCTTTAATCATCATGATGAAGACCTACATCGAAAAGCAAGCAAAAATACTAGAATAAATCTAAAGTTTAATATGTATCAAAAAGTATTATTGTATTGTCATTAAAATCTGTGGAAACAGAAATATATATTTTTTTTTTCAATCTGAACCTACAAACAACAGGAGTCATATTACTTACCCTGACAGTTTCCAACTGTTCCTGTGCATCCTTCAAGTTAGGAATAGGAGCTTCCATCTGTTCATTGATTTGTGGTTCCCAAGCGTCAAGATTTTCCATTATACTTTCTAATGTATCTTCATATTCTTTGAATTTTGCCAAGGATTCAAACAAGCGGTTCTGAAGATTAAAATAAATAAATGTTTTAAAATAATGCATAAAAATAAACAAAACTGACTTCTAAACATTGTACTGCAATTATGCGGGGACACCTTGTACGATTATTTTATAAGGTGTATTCAAACATATTATTCCAAATTTAACAGCTATGTTCTTTCTTTTATTTTTCTTTTAACAATATTAGGAGGCTGTTATATGGATCAAGAACATAAAGGTTTAACTCAAAGAAACAACAGTAGGAAAATTATCCCTACCATACACCATTTCAAGTTAATCAAGATGATTACCTATTCCTTACAGATACAGCTCTATATAATACTTCCATTTTCTTCAGTATCCAATGCTAACTTTCAAAGAAGTTTATCAAATATAAATAATCTATAATACGAGGAGTGATCAGAAAGTAAGAGTACAAAGCCTGCAATGAAGCGTATATATTTTATTTCATACAATCAATACAGCCAACAGATTTTTCGACATAGTATCCATATCCTTTGAGGTACCTGTCGCATCATGGAATGAGTTTGAAAATTCTGTTAAAAATCCTGTTCTTGCGTGTTCAGCCACGTTGTCACGAAGTGTTTCACCTCCTCGTCTGAAGTGAAGCGACGGCCTTCAAGGTGCTCCTTCAAGTGTGGGAACAGCTGAAAATTGCTTGGAGGAAGGTACGGGCTGTGGGAAGAGTGGTCGATGATGTCACAACGAAACTGCTTCAACAGCGTAGCGATCTTCTGCGCTCCTCGTCCGTGACGTTTTCTCTACCACCGCAAACTTTCGACAACATTCTGCGACATGCTGACAAGACGAGACATTCTCCGTAGACCTCGACCAGCTGCTGATGAATTTCAGCCGCAGTTACATGTTTCGCCCACAGAAATCGAATAACTGAGTGGACTTCTTCGCGAGACCAGTTTTCCAAACGAATCGAAATTTGTTTACCTACAACTAGCGCCGTAGGTTGTGAGAGGCTGAAACTCTGCACAGTTGGCAACTCCATGTATTAAAATTACCACACACTCTTCATTCCTCTATAACAGACGAATCTCCAGAAATACCGGCCTTGTAATCTTAGTTTCTGATTCTCCCTTGTAGCTTGAAGGAACAAAATTGAGTACGTTTTAAGTTTACTAGTACCCCCTCCCCCTCCCTCCTGCAAGACGTCGGCTTACTGTACACTATAGATTAAAATCGTCCTTAATTAAAAGTTGTAATTGTTTCCTTTTATTTTCTTTGTTTGATCACCAACTACCTTCTGTTACATAAATGTTAATGCTCAAATCTAAATATGATTACTGGCGTCGACTTAAATAGCAAAGCACGTTCATATTCAGTATCTTCACTATTCATTTTCAAATAACTGAATTGAAACAATACAGCTTAAGCTGCAATTAAATCGTCATAATGCATGACTGTAGAAAAACTGGTCAAATCTAAATATGATTGAAGCAACGCAGTTTTCAAGTTGCAATCAAATCGTCACAGTCCTTATTATAAAAGGAAAATCTCAGTCTGTGAGAACGCTAAATACTAATAGCTTTACATCTCCCACGTATATATTACACGAAGAATATCTATTCATTACAGATGTTACGCTCTATATTCACACTATTTCGGTGAAAAAAAAAAGTGAACATTTTGACTTCTGCGTTATGTAACTTCCTTATTTATCCGAGTCTTGGTTTAAATTTGCTCCAAGTATTCTCAAGACATCGTAAACGAAATCCTCACTTAGTGTTCATTGCACGAGGGGCTGCGATGGCTCAGTGATAGAGCGTTCACCTCTGGTGCTTGGGGTCCCGGATTCGATCCCAGCCCCCGCCAAGTGACCTTTGTGGTGGACAAACACCGTGTGCGTGGGTTTTCTCGGGGTTCTCCCGTTTCCTCCTACTTTCTTCATTCCACCATTTCCTTCATTACTCATCATCACCATCTCCTTTAGCCTAACCGGCATAACCGTGGGACGTAAAACTCAAATATTTCATTTCATTTTTGTTCATTGCACGAATTAAACCTCCAACTTTCACAACCATGCAGCACTGAGAAACACAGTTCTGTATGATTAGTAAATGGATAGTGGATCATGCTCCCGAAAGCAACTTTAGTTATTGTTATTTTAAACCATGATTTAAAAATAAAATGCTTACAAATTTTAGCGCATAATTTGAGAAAGACGATACAACGGAAATATTACATCAAGTACATTTTCTTTTAACACTATTAACACAATCCGAACGAGCGGTGGGTTCTACCCTTCGTGAATTAACGTCCAGAAATGGACATAGTCTTTCTTTTGCTTTACGCTTTTATAGCAAGCTTTGTAATTTTCAGACATGTTTTAAAATAAAACCAACTTAAGCGTGTCTTTCTACGTTTTCCACGTTCTAAGTTTGATAATTAATTAATTAAAAAAAATAATAAAAATTAAAAAAAACACGTTTGCTGGGAAAAACTGTTTGTTCATCAAATGATAACTTGTTGGGCGAAATTATTTTTCCATCATTCATCACATGCTTGTATCTTCTTAATTAAAAACATATATTAAAAATTTAATAATAAAAGGTACCGTGTTTCTGGCCGGTATAGTTTTAAAAAGAAACCTGAAATTCTACCCATATAAACTGGAGGAATATTGGGCAAGTTTTAATCCCCAATATTCTTTCCCAAGATACGGTCTTACATTATACGTTTTTTCTTATTTAAAAATAAAATGTATCCCTATGTTCTTCACTTTTTCTTCTTTGACATATGAAAACCATCACATAGAAAACATAATTAGCCAAGCTAAGTTTATAGCTGAATGATGAAGGCTTAATGTTTCTGGAATGCAATGACCGATACTAATTTGAAAGGTTACTAACCTTTATTTGAACAGCTGTATGAAGAAGTGAATTGTAACTGTCTTGTACGTTACGAAGTTGTTTCTCAATTGTCTCCTGAATCGATGGTGTTGTTGCTATGTACCTTTCAATTTGTCCATGTCCCTTAGCTTTCACATCATCCAGCGTAGCTTGGTATTTCTGAATGTCCTCCAGCAAAGCCTAAAGAAAAAAGAGCATACAGTCATATTAATGAAGTAACATTTGTATAAACATGCTAATTAAATTTTGCAGATGTTTATCATGGTCTGACATAAGCATAACCAAAAGCACGTATGTCTGAATACAATATATTCAGGATACCAAACACAGTGATACTCCAATACTAGTTTTTAAAAACACCTTCAAGATACAAAACACAGGTAATTAAAGCATAGGTATTTAAGAAATTTGTATCATCTAAAGAAAGATAGGTATATGAAACGTTTTATGTCCATACAAAGGAATCAAAACTAAACTCCGAGGTGGATACTCTGGAAGGGGGTAGAATACCTCCGCAACCATCAATAGCAACAACAGAAGAATCATTAAATTTTTATGTAGAATATTTTCACTGTGAAAGCTTTCAGACCCAATTACAAACAGCTTTACATACACATTGTATATGGTACCGTGAATGTCTTATATTAGTATCTAGTATCTTTTACTTCGCTAACCTTAAACCGACTTCAGCAAGCTCTAAAAGCTATTTTAGAAAACAACTGGTTCACTAGCACCCTGTTGAACTCAGTGGTTCATTTGAATAATTGTACACTCGCAGCAAAAGAATATATGACTTATATTCTTATTATTTATGTAATATTTTGTCAATAACTTGAATACGAATAAACAAACACATTTTCAATTGTCTTTCATATAAAATAATTATGTAAGTTATTCAAACTATTCATTCTGTTGTTCAAGACTTACAAAAAGAGAAAAGGAAATTAACTTTGTCTTTTGTCCTGTAAAGTATAGAATACCATGTATTAGATCAGTAAGCATATTCTATTTGACACTAATAAGTATTTTATACACAACTAGAACTTTTGTTTGAGAAGAAGAACGACGCAATCGATATTCCATTTTATTTAAAGATACATTTATGAACAGTTATTCATTAGTAATGCTTAAGCAACTTGGTGAAAGAAATTCAAAATCCCCCCCCCCCCCAAAAAAAAAATATCCATTTTAATAAACCCAAATAGTAAGTATAGGAAAAATCCTTCCCCTTCTCCGAAAAAGAAATAATAATAAGCTTTTCTCTCTTTCTTATGATTTTCTCCTTTAAAAAACTGTCAATATTTGGAATGTGATTAAAACGTTAATTGGCATTTTATAAAACACTCTTGAACTTAACTAAATTAAATATGCTACTCAATTGTTGTACTATGTTAAGTACGGTATAACCCGATATGTGTCAGAACACAAAATATAGTTATAATATAAAACAACGATCTTACCTCGTGTTGTGATATCTGTTCTTCAGTTTGTTCCCTGTTCGTAATATATAAAGAGTTGTGCGCCATCAACTGGAAGGATATCTGCAATAGCCATTTCTCAGTATCTTGAAGAGATTGATGATAAGCAGTGTATTCCTATAAAAAGAAACAAGACAACTATTCGCACATTTTTCTTTTAGTGTTATTTACCGTATTATTCACATTTGTCAAAAACAACTTAATTTAAAAAAAAAAAACAAATCAGTTATTGTAAAACAAAACATTTAAAAAATATTCATCAGTTATTATAAATTTATTTACAAATGGAGTTACAGACAAAACAATATAATTTAAAGGTATGAATGAGAATAGCACTAATCAGATAGAAATAAAGCTTAACTCACTTCTGTTTTAACTTGAACAAGGTATATGTACTCGAACATTTTGAAACTATTTCGCAATTTGAACCACAGATTTGAATAAAAGATTTAACAGTGTGGTCTATAAAACTTATTTAAAACATTTATTTAAGTGTCGCCTTGTTGGGTTTAATGGTTACGTATTTGCTTACTATAATATGCGTAATCCCGGATTTGATTCTCAGTGGGACACAGTATTTTGGTTTTCACTGCATAGCTATTTCAATTAGTAAGTAGCGGACTCTGTCTAGGAAACCAGAAACATAGCTTTGGAAGTCGATAGCATCGTGTAGTTGATACGAGTCATTTGACCGACCTTTTGCGAGTTGTATGTGTATCGTAAATATATCTTTTCTGAAGCAGAATTTGTACGAAAGCTTAAATACTTAATTTCGCGAACACTCGATTTGAGCAGACATATTCATCAGCAGCAGTCAATATTGTAATGTTCCATACCCTCACGCACAAGCAACTGCGTGCGTTTACTATAAATACAGGATTCTATTACGAACACGTGTTATTGTGTTTAAACATAAACAGCAGCAGACGACGGAAGGAAACTATCAGGACGACACGAAGAGGTTTTGGAAGGAAAACGAAGAAGCCTGACCTCCTCTCAAGGACCTCCCCTTCAAGAGGATGTTTATGAAAGAGGACCTCAAGAGGACGAAAGCCATCAGTGCCAGTGTTGATCGCTAACTTACCTAACTTAAGTACAATAATATCTGCGGAGGCTACTATGAGCAAAGAAGATATCCTTGAATTATCGTTTGACGCCGCTCTGGGCTAAGATATATATAACCTTCACATCAGAAGCCACTTTGTGCGCCGAGGATATATTCCACATTGGAAATATTTTATAGACTTTGAAATACTTATAAGAACTTTGTAAATTTTCATATAAGACTATTTTGTAATAAAAGGTGTAGGGTTCAAATCCCGGACTTATTATTTAGATTCTACCGAATAAAATACTGCAATACTACTTATTCATGCAGAAGCCGGGTTTTTACCCTGAATTGTTTGATCTCTTGAATAAAGTTGTAGTCTTAGCTTTACAAATGTTGGTGGGCTAAATCTTCCCAGAAATTAATATTTGAATTAATAATGAGAAGAAAAAATTGAAATAAGTTAAGTAAGATTTTAAGTCAAGTACTAGTTCATCTGCCATACTTCAAATTTGTCCTCTGTTTTACTGTTCTTGAAATATTCATTAACAAATTCTAAACATACCTGCATCTCAAGTTCAAGATTTTCACGACGAGTAGTGCATTTACTACACAATTGCTCCCATCTAATTTGCAGCTTTTGGATTCCTTCCATCACAGCAGGTCTACTAGCCCAGACGGACAATTCAGCTCCCTCCGAAAGTAAATGATCTAAATCTTCTCTTTTTGCATTCACTTCCTCTTGAATATGCTGCAATAAAAAAATGTAAAGATCATTAATGAAAAATAGTAACATAGAATACTTTTTTTTTTAACAAAAAAAGGTCCTAGTTCTTATTTTGTCCTTTAGAGATCTAAATAGAATAGTTGCATTACATGAATTACACTGATAAATAAATACCATTCACATATTCCCTCCACTTAGCGATTGTCTGATGTTGGTATGATACAACATCGATTTTTTCCCAATATCGGCAGTAACCAAATTCAGATTGTCCTAGATTTGCATGCTCGACTCTTCCAGAAATAAATAAATAATACCGTCAAATGGGGCTACTATGAACATGGGGGCTTCTTTGAACAAAACTGGGAAAATGTTTCAATCAAAATTTTCATGCCCTGAAAAGTCATTTGCGGCTCATTTGAATATTGCAAGTAGTAGTTTGGAATGTTCTGAATTCAACTATGACAAATCTATAAACTTTACTAACAATGATGTATGAGAAAAAAATATTAAATATGAAGCGATGTTTTTTCTAATTTTTCGTCGACCAGAAAATTGTGTCTCTGGAACTCTGGTTTAAAGCAGTAGGTAAGAAATGGGGCTACTATGAACAGCTGATTTTGGTGGGTCTAAAAATCAGTTCGTGGGTAATAGTACGGTATATTCTAAAGAAAGGTAAATGGCATTATACTGGGCAAGTCATAGACAAAGAGAGCTGCAATTGGAAAGTCAAGTTTACGCGCATTAATAAAACAGGTACCAGTATGACATTCTATTGACCCGAAAATGTAGACAGTGATATGGTTTGTGCAAAACGCATTGTTCCGATGTTACCAGAGCCCATTCTTAGCAATTGAGGGCTTCTTAAGTTTGGTGGCATCTCTTTTGAAAGTCTCTATTTGCAATAAGGCCAAGCATGTTCCAATCGTATACAAATAGTTTCTTACCATCCTGTATAGTGTAAATAGTGCTTATCCATCGTACCGAAAAAAAATATTTGCGTATCTTTAAAAACGTCTCTGTTAGATTCATATGAACATACGGACCTCTTACTACAAGAGAGACCTTTTAAAGTTTTAAATATTCAAGTTGCAATAGTGATACGATGGACATCAACCTTTAAGAAATATTGAGTAAGTACATTTTAAAAATATTTTCTGTAGACCGTTAGGAAAATCGCACAACTATGTAATATATACCAAAATGTTCATAAAACTCGCTTCTTTTAAACTCAATATCAGAGAATACCATAGCGCTTATAGGAAGAATTTTATAATAACAATTAACATTATGTTCAAAGTAGCCCCATTTATGGGGCTACTTTGAACACTCCTATTTCATTTTTTTCTAGCTGAAGACATTATCTGACAACAATGGTTATCAACAGAGTGATAGTACTCTTTTGTGCCATGGTTTTAAAAATATAACATTTGGCTTACAGTATGTTGTTTACAAAATATTTAAGAACATGTGGTTTTTTTGTATCAAAGTAGCCCCATTTGACGGTAATAGTAAAGAAAAGATTATCGCAATATCTTTTGTAGATCAATTTGTGTTACATATACAATATTATAAGAACTTCAATATTAGAAATGACGAGAAATATTTTTATGAGAATGACAATGCTTGAATCTTTGATACATCCTTAAGGTTTCCGAATTACAGACACAAACAAAAGGTATCTTGAGTCTTCCTCGCCTTCCTTTTGCTAATCGCCTGGAAAGGCGACATAATCAATTTTCTTGATTATGTTGATGTTCGGAACAATGGGCAAAATTGAAATCGTGTTGTTCTGTAAGTACATGCTTAGCTTCCCTTCAATATTCAGTCAATTTATTAAACTAACAGACAAGAACAATGGCCCACGGCCTCACATAATAATTAACTTTGAAACGAAGAAGTTAATCAGTTCGTGCAATCTCTAGTATCCCTCACCTTAATCATTTTAATTTTAACTTACGAAGTAAGTATGTATGTCCTAATTCACAATTAAAAGTAAAAGTACTAGAAAACAAGCATTAAGAGCTTTCTTTATGGAAATACCTTGTATCTTTCAATTAATGTTTTCATTTCACCAAGCTCAGCTTTAGTGTCGGGTGTCTCTTGCAATGTTTCTTCCATAGTTGAAATCCATTGTTCCAAACGTGATCTGGATTCATTAAAATCTTCCCATCTACTTGAAGCAGCCTGAAATTAACAATATCATTATGTTTCTTTCAATTCCTACTGGTAACTACACACTACAAAAGGAACAAAAAAAAACTAACAAAGTGAATGAACTATAGTGACATAGAAACCTTGGTTAAATAACTGTGAATCGCTGTGACGTTATTAAGTACATTACAGTTTTGTTAATAAAATTTAAGTATACTTTTTTTTTTAAACCACTTTACTCACATTGGCAAACATACTTTAATACAAAGGCTTCCAAGATTTCCACTAAAATCTTAAATGAAAAAATAAGAACCTTGCCTTTGTCTTACTTTAATACAAAGGCTTCCAAGATTTCCACTAAAATCTTAAATGAAAAAATAAGAACCTTGCCTTTGTCTAATGACATTTTCCTTGTTAAAAAAAATAGTTTAATATAAATATCCATTGAAAAAACAAAAAGTATTTTAGAAAAAAAAAAAGATTTCTAGTTTTTGTTTGATAGGGAATCTACAAAGAGCAATCGACAGCAAAAGTTGTTATCCGCCTATAATATTTCTTCTTTTCAATACCTTCGATGACAATTGGAATACATTATTCTGTAAATTAAAGAGAATCAAGTTTCTTGCAAGTTACAGCAAACTACATTCAAATAGTTGCTTATGGGAACAAATTAATGCATGATTATAAATTAACTTTTTTCTTTTTTTTTTTTTTTTATTGTGGACGCCAGGAGATGTGAGTTAAAATTAGCAGCTGTTTCGAATAGTACAGTTGACGATGACAAGGACTCCTGTCAAAATGTTCCCGTAAAAAAATATCAACGTATTACGAGGTAAGTTATGGCTAATAATACACTCAAGTATGTTTATTTCCTTCAAAACTTCAAGAAACTGTATAGACGGTACTCAGTTTTGCTGACAACTATACAAGTAGATCTGGAGACAATATCAAAATACATATATATATCATAATGAGCTACTTTTCAAATAAAAGTAATATATATAAAGCTCTACAAATTTAATTATTAACTGAACATGACACAGAGTATAACAGAAACAATAAACTAAAGTTCAAATAAAATAGATGACACGAAGTAAGTTTCTACTATAGAAAACAAAAATCACAACAGTTAACGATTCAATTATATGAAAACACATGAAAATTTTAAATTATTTGTCTAATGTACTAATTCACGAACTCTGAAAATTACTTAACTAATATACTGTATATTCCTTACAATTACGTCAATTTTTCACCATGTCGTGACTTATGCGAAGAACGTCAAACATTTACCTTAAGTTGAGTCATTACAGAAGTCAAATCCATATTTAATTGGTCCCAACTATTTCGGAGATAAGTCATATCTTCTCGAAGAGTATCTTGTTGATCTGTAGGCGTCGTGTTTACAGCCTTGGTAAAGACTTCTTGCATCATGTTCATCAGATGTTGACCCTCAGTCATTCGCGTGGACACCAGCTATAAGAAGGAAAATAATTCTGAGTAATAAGATCTGCAGACTCTCATTGCACAATACTATGAATTTCAAGTCAAGTAATGAAAGTGGTTAATGTCGAAATGTTTCTAACGTAATGGAAACTATATCTGGTGAAAACCACATAAATTTTATCCTAATAAAATTATTAGTTAGTATCATAGTCATAGAGCAAGATCTTAACCAAAGGTTAGCTATTTGCTAATTTCTCATATTCAATCATTTTCGTGTATGCAATGTAGAACACGAAGGGCAGTCAAAAAGTTTCCGGAATGCTATAGTATTGGCATTTATGATGCAATCACAATGAATCTTGGCCAATGCAGTCTCTAGGTTGCCTAATTCCGAATTTACAAGTGCAAACACGTCTTCACAGGCAGTGTACGAGTAATGTAGCTGAACGGAAGAGTGTGTGCTGATCAGTTGGCGCAATTTCACAGATCGAGCAACGCGTGAACATCAAACTCATATGCAAGTTGGGGAAAATCTGATTCAGAGAGTCTGATAGCCTTAAAAACAGTTTTGCGCCATCGATTGTTTGACTCTTTCCAAAGCTAAAAATGGGCCCTTTCCGTTTCGCCAACGTAAAAGAGATTAAAACTAACGCAATGGCTGAACTTCGGAATATATCAAAAGAGGCCTTTTTTCGGTGTTTCCACCAATCGCAGAAGCGATGGAACAAATGTGTGTTATGTTCCGAAGGTGCCAAATTTGAAGGCGATTAAGTAACTATGTACTTATATTGTGGTAATAAAGAGCTATAACAAAATTCCGGGAACTTTTTGACTGCCCTGACATATATGTTACGGAGTAGTGGCTCAACGGTAGAATGCTCACATCTAGTGTAAAGGATTAACCTGATTCGATCAAACATCACATTCGTTTGTGTGGGCAACATTATGTCATTAGATTTGCTCAAGTTTTTTTACCTTTCCTCGCACACACTCATTTTACCAATCCTTGCATAATCATCTACTTGAATTCGTTATCCGTCCCCTATAGCCCACCAAGCGTTATCGTGATACGTTCACTTCATATACAAATTTCTTCATTACGTTTAATTATTACATGTATTGCCAAAATATTTTAAGGATATGTGCGAGAGGAGAACATAATTCCCACTCATAAATATTATTAGGAAAAGGAACTTAAGTATAATAGATAACAAAATGGTTGAACCCAAATTCTATTCCTTGTCCTAATACTTTCCTGAGAAAATTTTATGTTTGCAGGTAAAATATGAGGTCTTGTTACTTTCATTGTTATACAAGAAGCGAAATTTTCATTCTCCTGTATAAAAATCTATTGAAATATACTATGAATTTAAAATTGGAACCCGACTCCAAAAATAATGGCTGACGCAAGAAAGCAAACAGAAAGTAGTATACAAGGGGGAAAAAAAAGTAAGATTATATTGACAAAGAATATAGCGAGACTTCTTTCAAATCTTCAGTTTAAGATTGGAATAAAAAAATTAGACCAAAATAAACTGCTTCAAATTCACAAAATTAATAATACTAAGAAATGATAATAAGTAAAGCTAGCAAATAATGAATGAGGTACTAGTATAGTATTTTATCACACTGGGTTTCTTCTAACCTACTTGTTATCAAATCACATTTTATCTATTGATAATGAACATATATAATTTTCACTTACTAATGTAAATGCTACATTACTAAGGTAAAAAATGACTTTTTAATTTCCTTTTATTGTTAACTCTAATTCAGTGGTGATTCTTGAGTGAAGTCACATCGGTAAAACTACAAGCACACGGTTATATAAAAGAATTAGAACAGTGGGTCAAATTCTTCCCTTAGTTTCTATCTTTTTTTTTTTTTTTTTTTTTTTTTTTTTAACCGATGTACTTCTTTCAAGAGTCAACACTGCTCTCATTACTATATTACTCTCATTAGTACTTACCCGAATAGTTTCAAGTTTTTCACGAATAGATGCTTCGTCTCCAACGCCAACACAATCTTGAACAGTTCCATGAGCTCTCTTGAGCCAAGTATCAAATTCTTCTTTAGCTTTGATAAATTCTGTATGATCAGATAGATTCTTCTCCACTCTAGATACAAGACCTTGCACAGTTGTCAATAAATTACTGTATGTACCTTGAAGCTGGACAGTTTGATCACGGACCCAACTGCTGGCACTAAACTCCATCAGCACTTCACACCTGTCATTTAATTCTTCCATTACAACTTTCTGTTGAATAGCTTCTTGCAAAAGAGCTCTACATCTTTGTAAATCTTCGGGGGTCTTTTTCTCGCCTTCTGACTCGGATTCGACTTTGATCTGGAATGCATCAAGCCATGATTTCATTCTTTGGTAGGTGTCTGCAAAATCATTCCAAGATGATATGCACTTCGACAAAGTCTTTTGTGTTTCTTTGCAAATTATCCTAACTCCTTCCCAATCTGCTTTCAGTTGTTGAATTTCTTGTTTCAATGTATCCTGGCCTTCAGACCCTGTTGTTTTCATTACAGAACTACTGAGTTCAATAGCCTTTTTCACCAAGTTCTCGCCCTCAGGTAAAGTGGCAGCAATTTCGTTAATTTTCTTTTCCTTAACAATAGTTTGTTCCTTTTCTCCATGAGGATCACTACATTGTTGGACTTCAATTCTAGTTTTCCGAACCCAATCAGAAGCATCAATATAAGCTTGTTTATACAGCTCATGCTCTTTGACCTGTTCTTCAAGTGTCGCAATATTCTTATTTACAAGGTTCTTCAAATCTTCATATCGTTTGATGCTGGCTTCGTATTCTGGTTTTGGTAATGATGGATCATCAGTTAATCGGGCGCGAACACGGTCTATTGTCTCTCCGTGACTTGCAATATCACGCTGAACTGAGCGGATTTTCTCTAACATAGCTTTCTTTTCACTTAAATCGTTTAGGAATCCA
Source organism: Thermobia domestica (assembly GCF_964235325.1). NCBI lineage: Eukaryota > Metazoa > Arthropoda > Insecta > Zygentoma > Lepismatidae > Thermobia > Thermobia domestica. The sequence continues at coordinate 106,260,425 of NC_137460.1, forward strand.
CCTGTATCTGATCGAACTTTGAGTTCTATTTCATCAAGCCAATCCAAAAGTAATTTATGTGATTTCTGAATTTCTTCAAGCTGAGCTGCTCTATTTGCAAGCTTTTGTCTCAGGTCATTAACATCTGACATCAATTTTTCAAACTCTTGTTTTAAGTTCTCTGTGTCTTCTTGTATCTTTGCTGCGCCATTTTGTTCAGTATTCAAGATGACTTTCTCTTTTAACTCAAGAGCGTATCTAAGCTTATTTTGACCTTGCTCTAGAGACTGTCTGATTGTCTTCACAGTTTGTATCTTGTTATTAACATCTTGTAGTACATTAGGAATCTCCATGCATTCATTAAGTTTTTCTCTGGTTCGATCTATCCAATCCTGGCATTCTTGATACAGTGTATTGTGCTGTTGATGTTCCTGATAATGCAATTCCAATCTTCTCATTATTTCCTTAGCCAAAGACAAAAGAGTATTATATTTCGTTGTGAGTTGAGTAATAGCATTTGATATTCGGGTATCAGCACAAGTTTCTAATAACATTTGAGCCTTCATATTAAGCCGATCAAGCTCCTTCTGCCAGTCAAACAAAGTTTGGAGATGAACTTGGAATTGTTCAAGTACGTTTTTCTTTTCTTCCAAACTATTGTGCAATTTATTGAAAGATTGAACAACTGTTTCAGTTTGGCTCAGCCAATCAGTAGCTTCTTGGTATTGAGCCTCGTATTCAGCCCATTTCACAATACCTTCTTCTAGAAGAGTTTTAGTTCGATTTAGAGATTCAGTGTAGTTGTCAAATTCTTCTTGTAAAGCAGCAACCTCCTCTTCGATAATCTCTCTGTCTTCTGGATCAGCAATTTGGCATGCCACATCAGCTTGTTCTAAAGCTTTTTCAAGCTTCTTTTGACCCTCTGGTTGCTCGCTTTGTAGGATCTTTAATTGTGAAACTTTATTACTTAAAGACTCTTTATCACCTGTGGGCTCTGAACATTTGCTCAGTTTCTCTCTGGCTACTCGAATCCACTGAACGAAATCATTTCCTGCATCAAGGAACGCTTGGTGTTGTTCAACTGTCTCTTTCTGTTTCTCATACAGTTCCTTTGCCTGTTTACTTAGCGTTTCATATTTGCTAGAGATTTCTGAAGCCGGAGCCTGCTGAAGTAAATCCTCTGCCTTCGAAGTTACAGACTGAATCATTGGTTCAAACGAGACTATGTCTTGAACTATACTATTAGTCTGGCGCAAAGTTGCTTTCCTCTCACCAATACTCAAAGCACTTAACCCAGCTGTTTGTCCTTTCTTAGCCTTAGAAACTTTTGTTTCACATACCTTTTGTAATTTTGCTTCCCGGTCACTAATCCATTGTTGCAACTGTGAATACGAAGAGCTATAATCAGCCCATTGCAACAAGCTAGTTTCCAAGTGAACTTTGGTAGTTGAGATCTTCCTTACCAAACGATCCCAATCGTTCTGTATTTCCTTAAGCTGGGTATTGATAATATCACGGCCATCGGATCTTGTATTTCGAAGTACCTTTTCACCAAGATTTACTGTACAGTGTACTAAATTTTGACCTTCTTCTTGGTTCCTTAGCAAATTCTGAATTTCCTCTAATCTCGCCTGTAGAACTTCCCGTGTGCTTGTAGATGCACCTTCACTACTCTCTCTTATTACCTGTTTAGCATTTTCAATCCAAGCTTTAGTCTTGGCTAAACTTTGTTCATACTCCTTGTGCTGTTCCAAATTCGTTTCTACCTTCTTATATACATCTTTCGCTAAGTTTACTTGCACCTGATAGCGTGAATTCAAATGCCTTAATTGGTTATTTACGTATGTATCAAGATGTGATGAAAGCAACGTAGAAGCTGTTTGGTTAAATCTATCAATTTGTTCTTGACCTTTCTCCAGTTTATCCATAATATCTTTCATCTCTGCAACTTGTTTTGCTTTCTCTTGCACCGTAGCAAGGAGTGCTGTTTTCTGAGCTTTTACTAAGATATCAATCTGTTGAAGCCAGTCCGACAGCCTCTCGTATTCATCCTTGTAATCGCGCCACTGAATAACAGTCGCTTCTAACTGATCCTTTTGCTGCTTAATCTCGTTAAATAGTCCCTCAAAGCTTTCCCTCAGAGCTCGGATTTCATTGCGAATTATATCTTGTCCTTGTGGTGATGTACTAGCAAGAACAACTTCTCCAGTATGTTCTAGGTGCTCCACAAGAAGTTCACCTTGGGCTTGCTTATTTAACAGAGCTTCCAAAGGTTGCACAGCTGTTTCAATAGCTAGTTTGTCACTCAAAGATCTTTGTTTCAATGCCGGGACTTTCTCCCGAGCTCGACTTAGCCATGCTATCAATTCATCATGAGCTTCCTTATAAAGTCTATGGTCCTTATACTGATCTTCACGTTCAATCAACAAGTTCTTAATTCTCTCGGCCAATGAATCAAATTTGTTAAGAATTTCTTGAGCTTGTGAAGCAGCATGACTCTGCTGTCCGCTCGCAACCATTTCTACTGCTTTCGTTTTCAAGCTGTCAACCTCAATCTTTTCACAGCGTACTTTTTCCTCCAAACACTTCAGTCTCTCTAATTGCGCTCTCTTTTCCGACATAGTTGTTTGGAACTCTGCTATCTCACTGAAGACAGTTTCAAGATATTCTATTGTTTTGTTCACTTGGTGTATTTGTTCTAGGAAGCCAGACCATCTATGAATATAATCATCCAAGTTAGCTTTAGTCTCTACCATTTTGGAAGCTAATGCACTCCAGTCTTCTTGAAGTTTACCTAAAATCTGATTAATAGAATCATGTCCAGATGGTGCTGTATTCGCTAGCACTGTCTGCGCTAGCTCAACTATGCTCTGGATTTTTGTGAAACCCTCTTCTTTGTATAATAACAAATCTTGAACTGTTCCTAATTTGCCTTCTAAATCTTTCTGAGAAGCAGCACTAAGGTCAGAGCAGTAAGCTAGTTTATTTTTAATTTCTTCGAGCCACTGCAGGCACTCACCTAAACGAGTTTCAAATTCTTGATGACTCGTAACATATTGATGCCATCGACTCGTCAAATCTTTGACCTTATGTGATACTTGCTGGTATTTTAATCCTAACTCCGATATCTGTGAACTACGAGCACTCATAGACCCTTTGTACAATTGCTGAGCTCTTTCTGTTACAGAATCGATTTCCAGCTCTTTGGCTCGAACTTCACCTTGAAGATTTTTAAGAATTTCTAACTGATCTTTCTTTTCTTGTAGCGTTGCTTTTAGATCAACGGCATGAAGTTTTGTGTCAGTCTCTCTTATCCAAGACAAACATTGGTCTTTTAAGCTCTCATATTCATTCCATTGTTGAAGTTTAGTGTCCAGAGTTTCAATAGTAGATTTGACAGCAGAAATAAGACCTTCCCATTCCTGTTGAGAAGAATCTACCTGTGATCTGATGTTTACTTGTCCTGATTCCACAGTACCAGGTACAACTTTCTCTCCCAAGGCACGAATCTGGTGAATTCTGTGTTCCTCATCGGGTAAGCTCAACTGAAGATTCTTGAGTCTTTCTAAGTTGGCGTGGATAGAAATCCTTTCTAGTTCTGTATCGCCCCATAACATTACGGTATTATGCGTGGCATCTAACCATTCTTGGGTGTCCATCACAGCTTTGCTATACTGTTGGTGATCGCTGACGATGGCTTCGTAACGCTCAACGTAACTCTATAACATTGTAAAATATCATTAGTAAGAATTCGCTCTAAGAAATCATTTTACAAACATCCAAAGACAGACACTTTAAGAGTCAGGTAGCTTACATTCTCTACTTTAATATTCAAATGCAATCAACAACAAAATTCATGCTTAAACTTCGATAGATGCTTCTACAATTACAAACTTCGATAATTTAACAACTAGCTCCGAATGGTTACAATTTACCACAGCATTTCCTGTCATCAAAATAAAGCCATGAAACATTATTATCTTTAAGAATCAGGAATTATATAGTTATTAAAATCAAATTTTTAAGATTTGAAATACTAGGTATTCCATGATATTAAGGTGAAAATAATTTTCACTAATTTTGATGACATTTCAGCCCATAAATATTACAATTTCTAATATATTCCATTATTACTATATCGTATGAAATCCTTTGAAATAATTGCAAAATAGTTAGGAAGTGTGTTTGTTTGTCCCGTGACTCAGACTTGAATCCTCTGTGGGATCCTTGTAGTTTGGATCTACTGTAGTTCAAATTTTTAAAAAATGCTGAGAAATAATTTTAAAAACTTAATTACACGAATAAACGTGTCTAAGCGTTGCCAATATTCTTGAAAAAATGTATTATATATTTAAATTTGAGAATAACTCTATCATTTAAAAGAAAAACATCATACGAAATTATCCTTGTTTTATATTGTGACACACCATTTTGTTTGTGATATAAAGAACATAGTGTACTGAAGAGAGAATCAAATTTCAAAGAACTATATGGCTCATACAAAAGTGCTTATATTTTCCACCAAATTATTACAATAGTTGAAAATTTGAAGATTACAATAGATGAAAAAATTAAAAAACTATCTCCATTCGAAAATGATACAGAAACAACATTAAAGTAAATTACCTTGTGTCCTTGTTATTATATTATGAATGAATACAGAAAGTATGTGTGTTCAATAACAATTAGCACTATTGTATACTAAAGACGGCCACATATGACTTACCTGTGCTCTCTTCAATATATTCTGATGTTGTTGTGTAATAGCAGCCAAAAGCTGATCTATTTTAGGTGTTCTCTCTGGAAGCCCTTCAATCCTATCTTTAAGATCAACAATATCTTGCTGGTGATTAAGAATATCATGAAGAAGAATGCGATAGGTCTGTAGTTGAGCTCGTTTCTCATCCAAAGTAGTCTTCAGTTCCAAGTCATCTGGCAACTGAGCTTCCACATCCTTCAGCCATTGCTTCAAATTTTCGCTGCATTCTTCAAAGCCCGCCCATCTTTTAAAAAAAGGAAGAAAAACATTCATAAATGTCTGAAGCACACAAAAGATTTTTTTTTTTAATTTAACTGCTATATATACAGTATAATGAACTCATAATTAAAATAAAAGTGTTTCAATTCAGACACGAAAGCTAACTTAATACCAGCCCCATAGTGTAATAACCCATAGAAAAATGTGATTTGAATTTTAAAAATCCTAGCGCATGCATATGAAAATCAAAGTAAATGCACATGTGTAATTGTTTAAAATCTATATGAGCTGAAGGCATCAAATGGAATCATGTATCTTTCGAATGCGATTGCGATAATTCGTTACTAGATATGAAAACCAATGGAATTATGTTGTTGCGAAAAGCAGTTGAGTTTGCACTGATACCAATTATGGAAATGTGAGATGTTCGTAGTGTATACGGTGATTTTTAAGATAAATAGTTTAATTTGGATATATAGTAATAATACTAGTTACAGACGAACTTATATTTCGTTATAGTTAACGTAATTGGGATATTGAGGGTCGATCAGAAGACATGTAATATGATAAGAAAGTCTCATGAATATTGAAATTTTAATGGTCAGAAACGAACATGATTTTTAAGATATGAATAAAACTTAGTTTTATGGATGTTATTCTTTCGAATTTAAGCCTAAAAGCTAAGCTTACTACTCTATGGATTTGCATATCTTCGAGCCTACTTAATATTATATCTAATGTGCTGATTATTGGACTTTTTAAGATTCCTTGAATGTGATATAGCAATAACTGTTTTATTATACCTAGTACAGCTTATACTCGTACAAGAAATTAAGTACAAGTTACTACAATAAAGAAGATCAATATAGAATGATCGATGAACAATAAATGCTCACCTAGATAATTTACTCTGCAATTCTCTTTCTGTGCTGGATACACCATCATAAAGAGCTTCCAAAGCTTGTTGCAATTCTTGCAATTGCAATCTGATAGTTTCACGACCTTCAACTGCAGTAGAGGGATACAATTTCTCTCCTAGTTCTACAGTATTGTTCAGTAGCAGAAGGGCACTCGGTTGCTCAGACAGGAGTTCTTTCAAACCGTTAATCTTCTGCACAAGGTCTCCTCTTGCTCCAACTCCACTACCTCCTTTGCAGCTCTCGTATTTGTCTTGAGCTGACGCTAGCCATGCAGAACACTGCTTATATTTGTCCAAGTACGCTTGATGATCTGCTACAGCTTGTTCGCATTTCTTAAGGATCTCCTACAAAACAAACAATAAGAAGGTAAGCCCATTTTCATCAAAATGAGAACTTTGAAATTCCTACATACTACTTATTAACTCTCCGAAAATTTGACTTGGCTATAAAAATGCATGGTGATATTAGGCAATAAATTTGCATCTGTAACAATACCTGTTCAAAAAACAAAGTAAATGCATCACTTAAAACCAAAAGTTTCTGTAAAATCTTTCCAATTTGTCTGTCAATTGATCATTAAGTTTTAAAAGAGCAAGTTGTTCTTCCGAAACCTTTAGACCTGCTTTACACTTTAGATATAAATCATGCTTAATTAAAACCTCTAATTGTTTACAATTAACTTTATTATTATTATTATTATTATTATTATTATTATTATTTGAGCTTACCCTCCGAACTCCATATAATACAGCTTTATATGGATTTGCTGATAAAGGAAAGCAGAGCTGCTTTCCCAAATATTGAGAAACTAGTAAATAATATTTGACCACTACATGGAACATGGAGACAAGTAAAATTAATTTAAATAAATGTTCCCTATCTTCTCTCGAGGAGTATAAAACTCCTTCACGTGGATAGGATAAATCTTCTTAGGCTGCAACCTGCAACTTTTCTCAAATTCGAAATAACCCGGAATTTGAAAAAAAAAATAATAATAATAATCCGGATTATTTCATATTAAGAATATATATGGTAGGTCTCAAAACGTCTCTTACATGATAATAATACATGTACATTTTATCTATCAGAAATGCAATATTTTGGTTGCCGTTCTTTCAATAGAATATTGCGTTGTGATGTGTACAAAAAGATCCAAAATATATCGAAGCTACGTATGTAGTTGAATTTAAATGTATTTTAAATGTATCAAGCTAATATGATAAAATATATCCAGATAAGAATCAAAACGATCTTAAAACTCTGAGGACAATTCGCTGATAAGATTCATACAAATTTTAATTTTGATGATAATTTAAATGATTAAGCCAAAATGCTTTATTCCTTAAACTTAGACTTTGATACTGATACAGTGAAAATGGAATACCACATACGTGTTTACTTGTAAATAAAATAGATTCATAGTAAGCAAAACCACATACAAAAGTTTTTGTCATTGAACCAACTGACTCAAAGTCTCATATGTAGGGGTTTATAGCTCAAATCCGTTTTTTTTTTTTTTTTTCATTTTCCATGCAATGATATTACTTTTATTATTAAATGAAGATTAAAACAAATAAAACCCTCAGTAGTTTAATTTTCTAATTTTAACAGTTATTAGGATTACCAGAAAATCTTTTAAGATTACCATCTTTAAGGAAGTTACTATGTAGGACAATAACAAAGTATACTTGGTTAATCTTATTTCTCTGTGAGATTTAAAAGCTGTAAATTTTTGAACAAAACTTTAAAATTTTCAACTAACAATACAGTAGCTTCAACGAGTTGTATTATTGTTACAACAATATACTTTTATTTATTTATTTATTTATTTATAGGTATCCATGAGAGCACAACTATTATAGCATATAATTTGTCATCTTTGAAGATCATTACAAGATAAGAAGAGACTATAATTTGTCATCTTTGAATATCATTACAAGATAAGAAGAGACTACAATTTGTCATCACAAGATAAGAAGAGACTATAATTTGTCATCACAAGATAAGAAGAAACTATAATTTGTCATCACAAGATAAGAAGAGACTATAATTTGTCATCATAAGATAAGAAGAGACTATAATTTGTCATCACAAGATAAGAAGAGACTATAATTTGTCATCACAAGATAAGAGACTATATTTTTTTTTTTGTCATCACAAGATAAGAGACTATAATTTGTCATCACAAGATAAGAAGAGACTATATTTTTTTGTCACCACAAGATAAGAAGAGACTATAATTTGTCATCACAAGATAAGAAGAGACTATATTTTTTTGACATCACAAGATAAGAAGAGACTATAATTTGTCATCACAAGATAAGAAGAGACTATAATTTGTCATCACAAGATAAGAAGAGACTATAATTTGTCATCACAAGATAAGAAGAGACTATAATTTGTCATCACAAGATAAGAGACTATATTTTTTTTGTCATCACAAGATAAGAGACTATAATTTGTCATCACAAGATAAGAAGAGACTATATTTTTTTGACATCACAAGATAAGAAGAGACTATAATTTGTCACCACAAGGTAAGAAGAGACTATAATTTGTCATCACAAGATAAGAAGAGACTATATTTTTTTGACATCACAAGATAAGAAGAGACTATAATTTGTCATCACAAGATAAGAAGAGACTATAATTTGTCATCACAAGATAAGAAGAGACTATAATTTGTCATCACAAGATAAGAAGAGACTATAATTTGTCATCACAAGATAAGAGACTATATTTTTTTTGTCATCACAAGATAAGAGACTATAATTTGTCATCACAAGATAAGAAGAGACTATATTTTTTTGACATCACAAGATAAGAAGAGACTATAATTTGTCACCACAAGATAAGAAGAGACTATAATTTGTCATCACAAGATAAGAAGAGACTATATTTTTTTGTCACCACAAGATAAGAAGAGACTATAATTTGTCATCACAAGATAAGAAGAGACTATATTTTTTTGACATCACAAGATAAGAAGAGACTATAATTTGTCATCACAAGATAAGAAGAGACTATAATTTGTCATCACAAGATAAGAAGAGACTATAATTTGTCATCACAAGACAAGAAGAGACTATAATTTGTCATCACAAGATAAGAAGAAACTATAATTTGTCATCACAAGATAAGAGACTATATTTTTTTTTGTCATCACAAGATAAGAGACTATAATTTGTCATCACAAGATAAGAAGAGACTATATTTTTTTGTCACCACAAGATAAGAAGAGACTATAATTTGTCATCACAAGATAAGAAGAGACTATATTTTTTTGACATCACAAGATAAGAAGAGACTATAATTTGTCATCACAAGATAAGAAGAGACTATAATTTGTCATCACAAGATAAGAAGAGACTATAATTTGTCATCACAAGATAAGAAGAGACTATAATTTGTCATCACAAGATAAGAGACTATATTTTTTTGACATCACAAGATAAGAAGAGACTATAATTTGTCATCACAAGATAAGAAGAGACTATAATTTGTCATCACAAGATAAGAAGAGGCTATATTTTTTTGTCACCACAAGATAAGAAGAGACTATATTTTTTTGTCACCACAAGATAAGAAGAGACTATAATTTGTCATCATAAAATAAGAAGAGACTATATTTTTTTGTCATCACAAGATAAGAAGAAACTATAATTTGTCATCACAAGATAAGAAGAGACTATAATTTGTCATCACAAGATAAGAAGAGACTATAATTTGTCATCACAAGATAAGAAGAGACTATAATTTGTCATCACAAGATAAGAAGAGACTATAATTTGTCATCACAAGATAAGAAGAGACTATAATTTGTCATCACAAGATAAGAAGAGACTATAATTTGTCATCACAAGATAAGAAGAAACTATAATTTGTCATCACAAGATAAGAAGAGACTATAATTTGTCATCACAAGATAAGACGAGACTATAATTTGTCATCACAAGATAAGAAGAGACTATAATTTGTCATCACAAGATAAGAAGAGACTATAATTTGTCATCACAAGATAAGAAGAGACTATAATTTGTCATCACAAGATAAGAAGAGACTATAATTTGTCATCATAAGATAAGAAGAGACTATAATTTGTCATCACAAGATAAGAAGAGACTATAATTTGTCATCACAAGATAAGAGACTATATTTTTTTTGTCATCACAAGATAAGAGACTATAATTTGTCATCACAAGATAAGAAGAGACTATATTTTTTTGTCATCACAAGATAAGAAGAGACTATAATTTGTCATCACAAGATAAGAAGAGACTATATTTTTTTGACATCACAAGATAAGAAGAGACTATAATTTGTCATCACAAGATAAGAAGAGACTATAATTTGTCATCACAAGATAAGAAGAGACTATAATTTGTCACCACAAGATAAGAAGAGACTATAATTTGTCATCACAAGATAAGAGACTATATTTTTTTTGTCATCACAAGATAAGAGACTATAATTTGTCATCACAAGATAAGAAGAGACTATATTTTTTTGACATCACAAGATAAGAAGAGACTATAATTTGTCACCACAAGGTAAGAAGAGACTATAATTTGTCATCACAAGATAAGAAGAGACTATATTTTTTTGACATCACAAGATAAGAAGAGACTATAATTTGTCATCACAAGATAAGAAGAGACTATAATTTGTCATCACAAGATAAGAAGAGACTATAATTTGTCATCACAAGATAAGAAGAGACTATAATTTGTCATCACAAGATAAGAGACTATATTTTTTTTGTCATCACAAGATAAGAGACTATAATTTGTCATCACAAGATAAGAAGAGACTATATTTTTTTGACATCACAAGATAAGAAGAGACTATAATTTGTCACCACAAGATAAGAAGAGACTATAATTTGTCATCACAAGATAAGAAGAGACTATATTTTTTTGTCACCACAAGATAAGAAGAGACTATAATTTGTCATCACAAGATAAGAAGAGACTATATTTTTTTGACATCACAAGATAAGAAGAGACTATAATTTGTCATCACAAGATAAGAAGAGACTATAATTTGTCATCACAAGATAAGAAGAGACTATAATTTGTCATCACAAGATAAGAAGAGACTATAATTTGTCATCACAAGATAAGAAGAAACTATAATTTGTCATCACAAGATAAGAAGAGACTATAATTTGTCATCATAAGATAAGAAGAGACTATAATTTGTCATCACAAGATAAGAAGATACTATAATTTGTCATCACAAGATAAGAGACTATATTTTTTTTTGTCATCACAAGATAAGAGACTATAATTTGTCATCACAAGATAAGAAGAGACTATATTTTTTTGTCACCACAAGATAAGAAGAGACTATAATTTGTCATCACAAGATAAGAAGAAACTATAATTTGTCATCACAAGATAAGAGACTATATTTTTTTTGTCATCACAAGATAAGAGACTATAATTTGTCATCACAAGATAAGAAGAGACTATATTTTTTTGTCACCACAAGATAAGAAGAGACTATAATTTGTCATCACAAGATAAGAAGAGACTATATTTTTTTGACATCACAAGATAAGAAGAGACTATAATTTGTCATCACAAGATAAGAAGAGACTATAATTTGTGATCACAAGATAAGAAGAGGCTATATTTTTTTGTCACCACAAGATAAGAAGAGACTATATTTTTTTGTCACCACAAGATAAGAAGAGACTATAATTTGTCATCATAAAATAAGAAGAGACTATATTTTTTTGTCATCACAAGATAAGAAGAAACTATAATTTGTCATCACAAGATAAGAAGAGACTATAATTTGTCATCACAAGATAAGAAGAGACTATAATTTGTCATCACAAGATAAGAAGAGACTATAATTTGTCATCACAAGATAAGAAGAGACTATAATTTGTCATCACAAGATAAGAAGAGACTATAATTTGTCATCACAAGATAAGAAGAAACTATAATTTGTCATCACAAGATAAGAAGAGACTATATTTTTTTTGTCATCACAAGATAAGAAGAGACTATATTTTTTTTGTCATCACAAGATAAGAAGAGACTATATTTTTTTTGTCATCACAAGATAAGAAGAGACTATATTTTTTTTGTCATCACAAGATAAGAAGAGACTATATTTTTTTTGTCATCACAAGATAAGAAGAGACTATATTTTTTTTGTCATCACAAGATAAGAAGAGACTATATTTTTTTTGTCATCACAAGATAAGAAGAAACTATATTTTTTTTGTCATCACAAGATAAGAAGAAACTATATTTTTTTTGTCATCACAAGATAAGAAGAAACTATATTTTTTTTGTCATCACAAGATAAGAAGAGACTATATTTTTTTTGTCATCACAAGATAAGAAGAGACTATATTTTTTTTGTCATCACAAGATAAGAAGAGACTATATTTTTTTTGTCATCACAAGATAAGAAGAGACTATATTTTTTTTGTCATCACAAGATAAGAAGAGACTATATTTTTTTTGTCACCACAAGATAAGAAGAGACTATATTTTTTTGTCACCACAAGATAAGAAGAGACTATATTTTTTTGACATCACAAGATAAGAAGAGACTATATTTTTTTGACATCACAAGATAAGAAGAGACTATATTTTTTTGACATCACAAGATAAGAAGAGACTATATTTTTTTGACATCACAAGATAAGAAGAGACTATATTTTTTTGACATCACAAGATAAGAAGAGACTATATTTTTTTGACATCACAAGATAAGAAGAGACTATATTTTTTTGACATCACAAGATAAGAAGAGACTATATTTTTTTGACATCACAAGATAAGAAGAGACTATATTTTTTTGACATCACAAGATAAGAGACTATATTTTTTTGACATCACAAGATAAGAAGAGACTATATTTTTTTGACATCACAAGATAAGAAGAGACTATATTTTTTTGACATCACAAGATAAGAAGAGACTATATTTTTTTGACATCACAAGATAAGAAGAGACTATATTTTTTTGACATCACAAGATAAGAAGAGACTATATTTTTTTGACATCACAAGATAAGAAGAGACTATATTTTTTTGACATCACAAGATAAGAAGAGACTATATTTTTTTGACATCACAAGATAAGAAGAGACTATATTTTTTTGACATCACAAGATAAGAAGAGACTATATTTTTTTGACATCACAAGATAAGAAGAAACTATATTTTTTTGACATCACAAGATAAGAAGAGACTATATTTTTTTGACATCACAAGATAAGAAGAGACTATATTTTTTTTGTCATCACAAGATAAGAAGAGACTATATTTTTTTGTCATCACAAGATAAGAAGAGACTATATTTTTTTTGTCATCACAAGATAAGAAGAGACTATATTTTTTTTGTCATCACAAGATAAGAAGAGACTATATTTTTTTGTCATCACAAGATAAGAAGAGACTATATTTTTTTGTCATCACAAGATAAGAAGAGACTATATTTTTTTGACATCACAAGATAAGAAGAGACTATATTTTTTTGACATCACAAGATAAGAGACTATATTTTTTTGTCATCACAAGATAAGAAGAGGCTATATTTTTTTGTCACCACAAGATAAGAAGAGACTATATTTTTTTGTCACCACAAGATAAGAAGAGACTATAATTTGTCATCATAAAATAAGAAGAGACTATATTTTTTTTGTCACCACAAGATAAGAAGAGACTATAATTTGTCATCACAAGATAAGAAGAGACTATAATTTGTCATCACAAGATAAGAAGAGACTATATTTTTTTGTCATCACAAGATAAGAAGAGACTATAATTTGTCATCACAAGATAAGAAGAGACTATATTTTTTTGTCACCACAAGATAAGAAGAGACTATAATTTGTCATCACAAGATAAGAAGAGACTATATTTTTCTGTCACCACAAGATAAGAAGAGACTATAATTTATCATCACAAGATAAGAAGAGACTATATTTTTTTTTGTCACCACAAGATAAGAAGAGACTATAATTTGTCAGCACAAGATAAGAAGAGACTATAATTTGTCATCACAAGATAAGAAGAGACTATAATTTGTCATCTTTGGAGATCATTACAAGATAGGAAGAGACTATAATTTGTCATCTTTGAATATCATTACAAGATAAGAAGAGACTATAATTTGTCATCACAAGATAAGAAGAGACTATAATGTGTCATCACAAGAGAAGAAGAAACTATAATTTGTCATCATAAGATAAGAAGAGACTATAATTTGTCATCACAAGATAAAAAGAGACTATAATTTGTCATCACAAGATAAGAAGAGACTATAATTTGTCATCACAAGATAAGAGACTATATTTTTTTTGTCATCACAAGATAAGAGACTATAATTTGTCATCACAAGATAAGAAGAGACTATATTTTTTTGTCACCACAAGATAAGAAGAGACTATAATTTGTCCTCACAAGATAAGAAGAGACTATATTTTTTTGACATCACAAGATAAGAAGAGACTATAATTTGACATCACAAGATAAGAAGAGACTATAATTTGTCATCACAAGATAAGAAGAGACTATATTTTTTTGTCACCACAAGATAAGAAGAGACTATATTTTTTTGTCACCACAAGATAAGAAGAGACTATAATTTGTCATCATAAAATAAGAAGAGACTATATTTTTTTTTTGTCACCACAAGATAAGAAGAGACTATAATTTGTCATCACAAGATAAGAAGAAACTATAATTTGTCATCACAAGATAAGAGACTATATTTTTTTGACATCACAAGATAAGAAGAGACTATAATTTATCATCACAAGATAAGAAGAGACTATATTTTTTTGTCATCACAAGATAAGAAGAGACTATAATTTGTCATCACAAGATAAGAAGAGACTATATTTTTTTGTCACCACAGGATAAGAAGAGACTATAATTTGTCATCACAAAATAAGAAGAGACTATATTTTTCTGTCACCACAAGATAAGAAGAGACTATAATTTATCATCACAAGATAAGAAGAGACTATAATTTGTCATCACAAGATAAGAAGATACTATAATTTATCATCACAAGATAAGAAGAGACTATATTTTTTTTGTCACCACAAGATAAGAAGAGACTATAATTTGTCAGCACAAGATAAGAAGAGACTATAATTTGTCATCAGAAGATAAGAAGAGACTATAATTTGTCATCTATGGATTAAGTACTATTCCTCGTTTCATGGATCTCTAGTGATAAACAAGAAACCCATTTCAGGTTAAGTATTTTTTTAAGCAATTATTAATGAGAATGTATGTATGTTTGTATGTATGTATGTACGTATGTATGTATGTTTGTATATGTATGTATGTATGTATGTATGTATGTATGTATGTATGTATGTATGTATGTATGTGTGTGTGTGTATTATGTGGTGAGAGCGAAAGAAGATAATAATTTACAGCAATACGGCATTATTATTATTATATATTTTCGTGCAATAGCTGCAAACATTTGACTTAAACCTTCGAAATACCAAGATTTTGTCAAAATGACACAGATATTATTATTATTTACTATTATGCAAAGGCCTGAAATATTATGATTCTTTAGACATCTGCTCAGAAGTCTTTTAAAAAATGTTAGTTACACAGTCGTTACTTCAGAAACTAAAATATTACCGAGTGTGAGTCAATTTTGATCTTGGCGTTCCAAGTTTTAATCTCTTCGGGCCCTTTATTTGTTGAATGAAGTATAATAATGTAACTTAAATATGCATTTTTCTAAAAATGTAATTAGGAGTAGCGGATATAAACTTTCCTAGAAATAATCACTTAATATTATCATCATATTTTTTAATTTTTTGTTTAACTCTGAAAAAAAAATATTTTAAAAATAAATGCAACTTGTTACAAAAGTCCCACTTTAAAATATTTTAATTTAAAATGTCCTAAATTTTCAAAATTTATAAAATCCATTTAAAATTTGACGACGAGATTATTATTATTTATTTATCTGTAATAATCTAGTATTAAATGTCTAAACTGAAATCCTTGCGTTAGCCCATGAAGGACTACGATAGGACAGACTGTTTAATGGGGTGATATATGATCAGCGTATTAACTTTCTATATTATTATTATTTGGCCTTGATATTGTTCGTGAAAAAGGAGATTCAACAGAGGTTCAGACTCATCAAGTGCTTTTATTACAGAATTATTGGTTCGTCTTAATTTCAAATTTTCATTCCTATAGCATTTTAAAGGCTTAGCCTTTACTAAAGATTTTATACATTAAATTTTGTGACACAACAAAAATAAACCATGTTATATATAATTACACCGTCCTCAGCTTATTGAATAGAGAAAATTAAACAGCATACCTTGGCGGTAACTTGTATGGACTGAAATCTTGATGTAATTTGTTGCACATTTACAGATATCCTAGTTTCTCCACTAACTTGCATTAAGTCGGAGGACTCGTCACTCATCTTGTCGAACTCCGCTTCATTCTGCTTCAGACTCACAATGAGATTCTGCAACAACAAAATTCCACATTAAACGCACAAATTCTTATTATAATATTACTTTATTCTTTGCGATTATACAAATAGCATAACAGCCTCAGCTCAATAATGGTTATATTAATGTAAAAGACGACGGTAATCTTTACTTAACGGCATTATAAGCAGTATACTTAACTACTTAGTTTTTACTGAATTATTCTATGCTGGTTACTAATCCCAAACTATGCCTCATGTATTACTTAACTATAGTTCTCAAATCGTACTACAATACATTATGAAGATCACATATCAACATGCAATTAAAAGATGTAACGCAAAACCACACTAATGTACTGTTACCTAGTATATACTAAGATTAGCGTATACACCAATACTTATAGTAGCACAAAACTAATACCTTAATAATACTTTCTACGAATATTTTGTTCTAAAGTGTAATGAAAAATCAATTTATATATAAAAACCAATTTATATATATATATATATATAAAATGAAGTTTCATAGCTTCATGTATGGCTAAAAATATTACTTAGAAAAAAAACTTTTCCCAATTCAATAGTTTAAAAAATAATAAACGCGAAATTATAGCAAAGAATTGAACTCAGTATGCAAGTTGTTTAAACTATTCTATTTTGAGCTAATTTCTACATATTACTTGTGCTTTTCGTTACAATAATTAAAAAAAAAATCACGTTTAATACTTAATCTTAAATAACAAACAGCTTATATCGTATTTATGACCTAACTATTGCAATTACGATGCTGGTACTGTCAATCATTCCACAAAGAACAAATATTAAGCACTTACGAATAAAATACACATACCTTTTCTAGAAACACGATATATTCTGTATCAGAATAGATTGCTTATAATTCACGAAAGAACGTTTAGCTACTTTATACAGTTTGAAGTCGAATAATAATAATAATAATAATAAAATACTTCAAATAATATTAAACTCTAGTTTCCTATCTGTATTTCATTTTTAGTGTAATAATTATGTGTAAATAAAGAGATTAATATCTTCGAATTGGTGATCAAATTATAAAACTTCTTTGCGAAGTAACAATAATTTAATTCTATACGAAGGTATTAAAAATAATGTCTATAAGAGAAAAATATATATTAACATTCTAACTACAATAGAAACTTTATTAATCTTCTAATGTTTCTACCTCCTAGAATTGCACTTATTATTATCTTTCGACTCTAAGAACTAAGTCAAATAGTTCACTAATTTGCCAGCATAATTTAAAAAAAATAATTAAAAAGTCAAAAACGAAAAATTGAAAAATTAAAAAATATAAGATGTGAACAGAAGAAAATTAAAAAGCAGTAATAGAAAAGGCAAGAAAGAAATTAAATGCCAAACTTTTTCAATTTCTCAATTACGAAAAAATGTGAAAAATCTCCGAATAGGTAGGCATTAATTCAGAGAAAATTTGCATTTCTGTTTTAAGTTACAAAAAGATGATTTATTTAGAAACTACTGACGAAAGAATTTTTTAGGGTAAATATCGAATTTACTGATGACTGTATATATTCAAAATACAAAATTATTTTATATTTTGCAGACAACTATCGATATTAATCAAACTTAACATTTAAAGATGTTTCATTTAATATAGTTGGAAAATACACAAAAATGAAAAGTTTGACATTAATTTTTAAATAAATAAAAATGAAAATAAATAATAGAATATAAATAATAGGTATACAGAAGTCACTTCTACAAAGAAAGATAGCAAGGAAAATTGCAACGATTAAAAGCAAATAATAACAATAAAAGAAAACACGGCAAAACTGACTGCTTATAATTTATTTTTTATTATCGGTAGAGTTCCAATATATTTTATTTTAAAATTCCTGGTACCAGGAAAAAGACTACGCGAATATGAATTTCGATTTATTTTAATCTCATAGATTACATATATAATCTTTGTTGGTCTAGTAACAAGACACATTTTACCAAATAATAATAATAATAATAATAATAATAATAATAATAATAATAATAATAATAATAATAATAATAATAATAATAATAATAATCGCTGGAAATGCTGAATTTCTTGAAATAAATTATCGAAATTTACTCCTTGCAGCGATAGTAACATACTTGAAAATAGTAGCACAAAACTTATTTATTTATTTATTGGTGACAACTCGATTGTGCTCTACACGTGTCAATTATAGTTAGATCATATTGATGACCGCGAAGAAGGTAGACGGAATATTTCAGCTGGCATTGAGTCTGAAATAGTCAACTATACTTATATTTTGCCAAAGTACATTTAATACTTGCCAATTTCCATAAAGACAAAACTTCTGGTAGGAAACTCCGCCTAGTAAGTTAGTTGATTACCATTAAATCTTATTCGAAAGAGTAAAATCAAAGTATAAACTAAAATTAGGCAAAAATGCGATTTACTAGTATCTCTGACAAAGCGTCTCAATAGTTCTTAACTGTCAACAGGCTCCTTCGTGGCTAAGCGGTTAGCGTACTACGCGTCTTTGGCTTGGGAGACCCGGGTTCGATTCCCGGCGGGAGCTCATGTGGCTCGGATTCCACGTTAATAAGTAGGTCCACATCTCATATCAACTCTTTAATCGTCAACAAAATGTTCCATCATTCGTAGAATTTGTTTCAATTCTTCAAAGAAAAGTAGTTTTAGCAACGAAATACGTTGAAAATATTTATACGTTAATTACATCTTTTATTCTATTCTAGAAAATTTAAGATTTATGCTAATTTTCTTCTTGCTTAATACTTAGAAAAGTGTTAATTCTATCTAGAAATCTAAAACTTCTTCCTATGATCTACAATTAAAGTCGAACTAGTTTACAAGATAATAAATAAAATCCATTTTTTCTCCAGGAATATAGAACTGAATTACCACAAGTTTAGAGCAAAAATATTAAGCATGCCCTAAAGTATTCAGAAAAGATTTGGTTCATAAAAGTAAATAAAAGAAAAAAAGCCCAATAACAACCTCTAACAAAAATAACCATGTGTGAATATGTAAATAACATGTGCATGACTTCACAGAAGAAAAGTAAAATATCTTTCTGAAACCTTAATCCCAGAAAACAAAAGAGAAAATAAGAAATCCACAAGCAACTACTACCACCAAAGAGAATGAAGAGACACAAGCACTCCACAGTGAGATGCTGGCAGATAACAGTGAGCAGAAAGCATCGAATCTTAAGAGCGGTATCTTACTTGTTCTAGATGCTCTGCTAGGGTGCTTATCTCCTTCATGTCTCTATTTCGGCACTCAATAATTTTAATCAGATCCTAAGAGGATAAATACAATATTAGTCACCTATAAACTAAGTTAACTTAAGGTATATCGTATGTATTTTCACTAAATTAAAAAAAAAAAAACTACAACAAGTGTTATTTACTACATAGAAAATTAGTACACAAACTCACATACAATATATGATAACATGCGAAATCTAAATGCTGTAGATGTTCGTCTCATGTAGGTCATGGCAAAATTTTCTGAACGAGAAACACAAATTTAAACTCGAACTGAACTTATTACATATGTGAAAAAATGTTTGTATGCAGAAAATTAAGCCCCGATCTGTATGGTTGATTATTTATTCAATATATAAGGTCGGAAAAGGAATTGGTACACACAATCCCTTATTAAAAATGTTTCTCTTACTTTTGAACAACAAAAAAGTAACAAAATACAATAAGAACTAATTTCGATAAAAGTACACCAGTAGACACAAGGTAACTGATGCAAATATGACGGCAGGAATACAGAGCCGATTTCTCAATACGTTAGTCGAACAATATTAATCGATAAATACTTTTTATAAAAAGATAGCGTATACCTACTTTGTTTGTTACGTCTTTAAAAAATGTCTTGAGTGTATCAACCACTTATTTATTAAAGTCTTAAAGACGTAATAAACAAGGTAGGTCCATGCTATCACTTTTTAAACAGTGTTAAAAATGCATCTATAAATACAGAAATATTGTTCACAAAATTTTCTGCAAAACAATTTGAGGCGCTGAATTCTTGTCACTCTCCTGCCATTTTTTTTTTTTTTTTTTTTTTTAACATTAATTTTGACATCAAATCATACTTTAGTAATGAACAGACATAAACCCATGTTCTGTGGATTACTTGTTATCAAACTTCCAAACCAATTAATGCATTACTCGTAAAATAAAGAAGGGCCAAACTTGCATATTTCATATATAAACAAAAAGCAAAATATATTTTTAAAAATCAAAAAATCACTACAAAACTTAAAGAGTACTTTCGCTTGACCTCTTTGTTCTGGACCTCTGTACTGAATTAAGTTTCTTTCATTTTTAAAAGGATTTTCATAAAAATAATTAAACTGCTAATAATTATTGTATCTTTGTTTTTGTTTGCAGGATCCCGTAAATAATTCAGTCGAAATTCTTTGACTATGTTAGTGCTCATGCGCATCGAAGAGAACGAAAACAGACGTCGGGGGAAATGAAAGGGTGCGTCATTCACGTATAAGAAAGACTTCTTTATCCAACGCCAAAGACCAAGAGAATAATCTGCCAATAAAATTCCTATCTATAGATCAATAATGCCCCTATTTTTTTCAGTTTTAAAGCCTAAATTGAAGATGGAGGGACGAAACAGGCTGAATTTTAAAAATAAATTGAAGACAGAATACCTCAAATGAGCACTTATTTATAGAAACCCAATGTGTGTGTATCAGGTATCTAGAGGTTAAAGCAAGCATAACCCTCTTTCATGAGGATTTACGAATTTGGAAATGGCCAGATTACACAATAATCAAGGTGGTGTTAAAATCTTCAAATTTACACAGTTGTTGCTAGGTCTAGTAAATAATATGAATTTTGTTGGATACAAATAACACTTCCTGTTTATTATTATTATTATTATTATTATTATTATTATTATTATTATTATTATTATTATTATTATTATTATTATTATTATTATTATTATTATTATTATTAAGTTAGATTGTCCAATGACATTGATCAAGTTCGCTTACAAATATTTCTCTTTAAGGCCATTTATAACTTAAATAGTTCCTTTTTCCTTTCTAATGATGTTTATCCTTCCGTTATTAACAATATATTCTTTTCATTTTAAACATTGGTTTAAATTACATAACCAAATGAACTTATACTCAATATTAAATAGCTTTAAAATACAGGTAAATTGTTAATAATATATTTCTATTAATTATAATTCTGTTGTTCTGATATTCCTCTTTCCTGTGATTTTTAACTGGCAGCGGATCAATCGTGATTTCGAGTTAACCGTGAACGTCGTTCCGACATTATTCCGATAAATGTCGAGTTGACTGTAATATTGTTATTTTGCAGATTATCAATCTGCTAAAACAAGTGGCAAATCTAATTAAAGAATGTATATATTTTTTCCAGAGCTAATTTCAAAACATAAGGTGAATTTTGTCTCTAAAACCCAGAATTTTTTTATGTAGCTAATTAATTTTTTGTACATTCCAGACACCAAGGTGAAGTAAGTCTGACGGCAATTACAGTCTTTTACGTCAACTTGTCTGAGCAATTTAAAGATGGCGCATCGACTTGAATATTGTTCCAAGGAGATGCACAGTGTTATTAGTTTTTTTATAGATCAAGGGATAGGAACCATCTGACATTCATCGAGAATGTATGAAGGTATATGGAGAGAGTGTTCTATCGCAGAAACAAGTGTATGTGCGGTGCAACCCATTTGCAATGGTAGGAGGGCTGTGACAGATGATGACAGAAGTGGCAAACCAGCAACGTCCATTACCGCCAGGAATGTGTCTGATGTCGATGCGATGATTTGTGAAGATAGAAGAGTGAGGTTGCATGACATTGCACATGCATTGCAAATCTCATATGGTTCAGTAAGGAGTATCGTGCATGATTAACTTGGTTTCAGGAAACTGTGCGCGTTACGTGCCAAAACATCTGGTTAGAGAATCTGGAGCAATATTTCTTTGCAAAGGGTATGGACGATTTGAAGTCACGTTGGAATGCATGTTTGGACCGCAATGGTTCCTACATCAAATGTTAGTGTGATACTATGTATCAAGCATGATACAGTTTCAAGTATTTACTTCTGCATGTTTTTTAGTAAACCAAAAATTCACCTTACTTTCTTATATACTTTTGTAGTATGTTTTCCTGCCTATCGGTAAACTAATATTTTTCTCGTCTTTTCTATTTATTAAAACTTGTAAAATACATAAGTAGTTAACGGAATATTGGAAACTCTTGAACGAAAATTACTCAAGCGATATTGTGAACATATTTAACATTTAAAAAACTACGCCTTTTGAAACAGAAATGTAATGAAATGACAGTTTCATTCTAATTTAAGTGCTTTGAAGGATAAATAAGCAGTGCCAAATGTTCGCAAATGATTATTCAATTGATTCAACGATAACGAAATGGAAAGAAAGAAAGAAATATTCTTTAAAAAATCGCATAATATTCGCATGGCCTGGGATTAAATTGGTTCTCCGCACCATTGAACCACTGTACTTGCTTGGAAACAGAGAAGTTAAATTTGTTCCAACCAAATTCATATTAAAAAAAAAAAAAAAAAACTATTAGCTGTCAATTTACGAATTCATGCCCTTAAACAAATTTTGTTCACGAATCTTTCAGTACGATATTCTGGAAACAAATGAACTGACCTGATACTTCTCCAGTTGCTCTAACTTTCCTTCTAGTGTTGATCGTGGACTGTAGTTCTTCAATGTATTCTCTGACTCGGCCAGCCACATCAAGAAACGGTCGAATGATCCTTCGTATTCAGACCACTGTTGCAACCTTTCCTCAAGGCCATGCTTCACATCACCCAATGTGGTTACGAACTTTTCATAGTCAAACCTAGTGATAATAAATTACAATTAAATGCAACTCAACAATGTTCTAACAATAAATGCAACTCAACAATTAAATGCAACTTGACAATGTTCTAACATGATACAAAATTACACACCAATTATGGACTAACAATATTTTTAAATTGTACAAAGAACCTTCCACATTTATTTTTCTAATTGGGCAATGTTTCACACTCACTTTTTCTCGACGATTAGTTATTAATTAATATCTTTGGAAATACATTAATATACTAATGGCAAATACATTTATAAAAGTTTGTCAAATGGGTGCTGCGGTCTTTTCAGCTTTGTCAGCAGAAGTTTTGAGTAGTACTAACTGAACTTACATCAAAGATAAGATTTCATTTTCTCGTCTTTTAACCAATATTAATACTTTAATGTTTGTAAATTAAGCTTTTTGAAAATTCTCGCAATTTCCTACTCCTCTAAACCACAAGAGACATTTATGATGTTTAAATATTATGACAATATTGTTCCATTTAATGTGTAAATCCCCTTCGGATAGCATACTTACTTAGGTAAATCTATGCTTGAAATTCGGCATTTTGAATTTTAAATGTTTCCTCTCCCACTGAACATTAGTCGCTACTAGACAAAATTACTTTTGAATATTACAAATGACTCGAAGGAACAAATATTTCCTAAAATATTATAAGAAATTTTGAACTATTTTATATTTGAGAGATCTTTAGGTAAATGTCAAATTTCCGTGCGAGGTAGGAAAGTGTAACTTTAAAATTCTGAAATGAACAGAAATAACTACGAGTTCGTTTGATAAATATTAAATTTCAATAAAATAATTTCTTAGACCTCAAAGGAAACACCATTGTCAAAATATGTATGTGAAAGTAACATTTTTGTGTGAGAGGTTTCTGGTTCAATCCCAGCTCACGAGTTTCAGTGGACAACTTCATGACATTTCTCAAGATCTTCCTGCTTCTCACTTTCTCATTTCAACAATTCTCCTATTATTATTTCATTTGCATTCATCATCATTTTCCTTAAGCTTGCACTAAGAGCCGCTAAAGATTTCACTTGTATTTATTAATAATTAGCAGATATGCCCGTTTTTCACACGGGAAGAATAAAATGTAATAAATATTAAACCAGAAATATGAATATTATTGAAATTACCACTCTTTTCCCCTTTAGAAGCAGTATTCCGAAAACACTACAACAAATTTTCAGATATTTTTTAATTGAGAGTTTATATACTGAATTTTATATCTTCACTTCAGTGATTCCTCACATTGAGCATTTTATGAATAAAAAATCGAAAAATAGAATATTATAAAAATGTCTTCATTTTACCCTAAATGTGGAATTTTTAAAGACAATGAAACGTGTTTTCAATTATTTTAAAGATGAGTTTGTACGTCAAGTTTTATCTCCCTAACTTCAGGGATTAGTGAGATATGCTATTCTTGGCAAGAAATTTGAACTACTCCCCCCCCCCCCTTCAGGGTATGAATTCCAAGAAATCCTTTCCTTTCCCCCGCTTTCGTGCCAGAAGGAGTATTTCCCCCAAATTTCAGGTTTCTAGTTACAATAGTAGGGACTGAGTGTTGATGAATGTTTGAAGCATTTGAAGATGAAATGTGTAGATAAAAGTAATACCTGAGGTTTGCCAGATCTCTATCCAAAGCTTCTTTGACTCTCGCCGGAAGGCTGTTGGCTTTCGTAGCTACATGGTCTGCAAGTGATCGTAATGTGACTGAACCTTCAGAGAGACTGTCTTGGATTTCTAACACTTTCTCTAACCGCGACTGGAGAGCAGGCTTATTCCCACTGTAATCTGGAATGATAGGCAAAATTCTCAGTAAGCACATTTGGAAAGAAAAAGTAAGAAATTAAAAGAAATGAATCTTTTATTTAAAAAAAAAAAAAAAAAAAACTTAACAAATGACAGTGTCAAATGTACAAAATCACCTCTCAAATTTATATCACAGTAGGCACTAACACTTTGTATATAAAGCTAATGAATAAAGTATAAATATATATATATAAAGTCTTACCGGAGTAGACAGAGAGCCGGTCCCACAACTGTTTCATATAATCCTGATGGGATTTCTGCAAATCCTGAAAATGTTGCAGAGCATCTAGTGATTCTTCCAGAGCTGTGATCGTTACTAGTAAATTATTCACTAGTTCTTCGTATCGACTATTAATGGAGCTGATAGTATCTTCAACTTCCTTTTTATTTCCACCAGTTAATTTAACTAGTGCCTGTGCTTTTTCCGTTACACCTTCGATTACTCTCTTATGAGATAGCACCTCTTGTAGAGTTGTCTGTTGAGAAAGAAAATATTATTAATGTACTGTAAAAAAGTTCGCATTTATTTCAAACTAATTTTTAATAAAATCAAAACAATAAAAAGACAAATCCCACTTGCAGCACTAATGCACTAAAATTTCCATTGCAGCCAGATGGAAAATATTCCACGATCACTTCTCCTGAACTTCTAGATATGACATTGACAGCCTGAAAAAGAATGATGTTACGTTGCACCATGCTGACAGATGAAATTCAAAGGTGAAAAACAAACAAACAAAACAAAACAAAAAAAAAAAAAAAAAAGAAGCAATGAACCCCATAGACCGTGACTGTGATTATATAGACCTAAAGCACTGTGTGTAGAAGGTCCTCCCAACACCGGAGATGATGCTGATGGGTATTTAAACATGTTAGTGATCAGGTACATTTCCTAATATAACTGGCGTTCCTACACAAACATGTTTCCAGTACAATAATGCATCCTACCACATAATTTTATCAAATGAAAACAGTTCCTCAGACATGGCAAGAGCTATATTGCTTACGCAACCATCACAATCTTTCGCTGGTATGAGGTGGAAATTTGCAGTTCGAGCACAATCACCTCCACTACCCTATCTGCATAAATACCAAAGTGCTATCCTGTTTGTGTGACACAGTATTCCTCAAGAAGTTCATCACAAATTTATCGATAAGATGATGAACAAGCAATTGTGCCACCACGCTAAGAGTATCTAATATTTTTAACGTTAGTGTATTTCATTTAAAGATAAACAAAATTCTCATTGGATAGTCAAGCTCTATTATGTATGAGCAGAATTAACAATCTGTAAAAAAAAAAATAATAATAATAATAATAATAATAATAATAATAATAATAATAATAATAATAATAATAATAATAATAATAATAATAATAATAATACTGGAGGTCTCACCTTATGCTTAAGTAGCTTAGATCGTGTCTCCTGTGGCGATGACCAGCTAGAAGGATCATGTTGAAGACTCTTTTCCATGGTATCCAACCACATGAGAGTTTGTTGAAGAGTCTCTTGGTAGCTCGTCCATTGCATCGATTGAGCGTCTTGTTTCTTCTGTTGTTCCTTTATGCCTTCTTCCAGTTTATCCCACCTGAAATAAGATTTTGAGACATTCAGAAATTTTCAAAACAAAGTAATTGAAACTTTAACTTTACCTCCTCTAATAGACTGTAGAAGCTGTACAATTTAGTATGTTATTAAGAGAAAGCAGAAATGAAATATATGACCCAAGTTATATAAATGAATGTACGAGGCGTGTCCATAAAGTACCGCTTAGAAAAAAAACTAAAACATGTTTGTTATTCAAGTCAAATTTACTTTTTACAGATATTTATTTCAAACAAAAAGAAAAGAGAATTAAATGTACCACATTTTATGTCTAATACAAATTTAAGCCTGATATTTTTTTTAGTAAAATAACTGTTAAAAGTAGTTTACTCAACAATTTAGTACACATTTAAGCCTAGTTTACTAACATTTTTTAAAGTAAAATACTTGTTATACTTTTTTTTACGTCGATATCTTCAAAAATAACAGAGCTAGAGCGTTCACTGCAAACCTTTGAAAAGGACAAAATAGACTTACTCACCTGTACAAAATGACCGCTCAAACAAAAACTAACCATCTAAAACACGAATGCATGCTTGCTTTCTATTCTTTAAATATTCTACAACTTTGTGTAAAAGAATCACAAAAATAATAAATTTTGTCCATAACCATAATTTATGAATTTGATATGGATTTATCCATAAGAGAAATGATGCTAAGAATTAGCGGGTTTTATACTTATTATTACCATAGATCGTTCGTGTTTCTGTGTTCAATCTGAATAATTCAATCAAATATAATATAGTAATTTTCTTACCATACAATTATTATGTACTCCATATTAATTATTTCAAATAAGGGTTTAAGCCATCGATCAATGAAACTTTACTGTTAAGTAAATTAAACAAACAAAAATAATATTGTAATATATTTACACAACAAAAACAATATTGTAGAATATGATTCTTTTCAGTGCATTCTTAAACAGAATAATTATATTTTTAAATATAATTTTTCGTTTGGACTAATATAAGAACCAAAACCCTATTAAAGAGTCCTTCAGAAACAAAAGACTGAGTTTCCAAACTTATGATCGAGGAAATAAGTTTCATGAAAGCTATTTTAAAGCTAAACAAGTAGTGAAATCTTGTGTTGAAAATAACGAATATTTGTGTAACAATCAACTACAAATACGTTCTGTTTGCTAGTGTATTCAAATTTTGAAACTTTAATTTTAACGCAGTTAACATATGAGATGGATTAGAATTGAAGTATCGTTATCAGAAACAGACATCTAAAATTTTAAGTTTAGTAGGGGAAAAATATCTTAGAAATTTATAAAAGATTTGACCCAAAAAGGTAGACAACGCAGAAATGGCAAGATGAATAAAACCACGTTGTAAAAAGTGAAAGTTAACGAAATTTTTATCTTACCTGTCTCTCAACATTCGTAGATCTTGACGTATTTTTTCTCTACCTTGAGCAGCAGTATCCGGAAACAACCTTTCCCCAATTGCTGTAAGGTTACCGAACCTATGTGCGGCTTGCTCCTTCTCGGCAAGCAGGATTTGGAGCTTGTTAGCTTTCACTTCTATGTTGGGTTCCTCAACCAACTGTTTCAGATGTTCTTCAAGAGGAGTCAACCATGATAACGTATCTTGGTATTTTTCCTCGTAGACCCGATGATCCTCAACCAGACCTTCCCAGCGATTAATAACTTCCTTGCTCAAGACATGGAGCAATTGATACCTGTTGCTTATTTGAGAAATTAACGGTTTAAGCCTATCAACACCACTACAATGCAATAGGGCATGAGATTGATCAACAAATTCATCAATTTCCTTTTCTCGTTCAGTGATAAGGTTTCGTTTCTCCTTGAAACTCTGCAGCTGGGCCTCCTTTTCCGCTAAGGACACTTGAAGTTGCTGGTTTCTAAACACTGATTCCATATTTCTGAACCATTTCGTATGTTTATCTAACTGTTCTTCAAATTCTTGCCATTGCTTCAGCGCTCCTTGCAGATTGTTCTCGACCACACCTTGAAAGAAAGAAAAAAGTTAATTGGTGATAAATTGTGAACAAATGAATCAGTATTTAAATGAATCGAGAAAGAGTAAGTTTCTTACAGCACAACATCAAATTAATATAATTGAAATCATATCAAGTAAAGTCTTGCAACTTAAACTACGAGTGCTAAAACTGTCGTAAGATCTCCCTGTCATATTTTCATATAATTCTGAATAGATATAATGTGCATAGTTTGGAACAGATACATAGAAATCTGTTGTGTTTCTTTTAAAGTAAGTAAAACACGTCACTTGCTGCGTTTTAGTGAATGTGAACATAAAGAGTTTAAACATAAATATTTTCAAACAGAAGTAACTACACCATTTGTCACAAATGTTAACGTATCCAAATTTTCTTAGCATATAAATGTGAATTTTCTCAGCATGTGTATTATTTGTACCTTCAGATACCTGTATCTTTTTATTATTATTATTATTATTATTATTATTATTATTATTATTATTATTATTATTATTATTATTATTATTATTATTATTATTATTATTATTATTAGTATTATTATTATTATTTCTAAAGAGTGTTCAACACATCAAAAGCCATCACACAAAATCTTTACTTTATGGAACTTCAACAAAGTTAATATTCTACAATTGATTCTTTCAAACACATGACATCTCCTTGCAGAGCCCATGTGTGCTTCAATACCACATAGATTTTAGTAGATTTTTCGGTTTTTTCTTCGGTCCTAGTGGTGACTATCACATGACAAAAATGAAACATTTTCCAGTTGGTGAGATGCCATAACACTGCGATAAATTAATTTCTGCAATTGTGTCGCAGAGCCCAGAATGCTCACTAAACAATATTTCACTTTTAATACTTTCAAGTAGTATTGGAATCTTATAATACTAACTACATACTGTTTCCATTATTATTATTATATTATTATTATTATTATTATTATTATTATTATTATTATTATTATTATTATTATTATTATTATTATTATTATTATTATTATTATTATTATTATTATTATAAAATAATCATCATGAACAACATTAATCCAATGTTCTCGGGATTGCTGCCAGAGTAGGTGTTGCTGTGCTGAGCTTTCGTTACCATACAGCGGCAACATCTTCAGAGCTCTGGCAGCAATCCCGAGAACACTGGATTAATAGTAGACGCCAGCAAAGCTTCAAGATCATATCATGAACAACAACTTGTCTTGAGAAAGAAAATCATCAGTGCTGAAATTAGACACTTCCAGTCATGCACTTGCACTACCGGTAACTAATTTACTGTGCAATCCCTTAATATGCCCCACTCCCGGCAAGTAAATTAGGTACTATGCACCAGTCGATCGAAACTGTTCAATTTCGGTACCGATCGCTTTCTTCGGTCAAGACGAATTAATTGATATAAAGGGTGCTGGATATACTCATCCGGCAGAAAGTAAATTAGGTACCATTCACCGAAAGTGGTTAATCGAAAGTGTCTAATTACAGCACTGATGGCTTTCTTGATGAAGACGAATTGATTGATATAAAATTTACATGTGCGTAATCGCTGGATATACCCCACTCTTGGAAATTACCGGTAAATTATTTCCATGCTTACTTATTTACGTATCATAATTACTGATTCATACATAGAGTTCCCCTTACTTAGTGATGTTTTTGTGTAATACATGAAGGAATATATGAAGGCATATTTCAATCAGAAATAAATTGAAACAAGTGAGTTTCGTTTCACAGTGTGAAACTACAGTCGACTTCCAAACTATGGGAACTTGAAGTAGTACATCTAAAACTGCTAGTTGAAATAAATTGATAAGATAAAAGATACAGCCTGTTTTTCGGACGCTGAATCCATATCAAAAAGCCATTACCCGCTATGTCTTACTCTTTTTGTTCTATGGCAATTAAGTTTGAAACCGGAAATTGCTAATCCGAACTACTACTAGATTGAATAGGTGGTTAAGAGAGGAGGAAGAACCTATTTTTGGAAAGCTGAATCGATTGATACGGAAATCAGTGCTGACACCAGAAGTAATAGCAAATTTCAACCACTTCTGGATTTGGTAGTGTTGCGGGTTGTGATGGTATATCTTTTATTCATAAATACCTGTTCTATCGGAGATGTATGTGAGTATTGAAAATGGTATAGGAAACTCACCAATAGCGGCTATATGTGCTTTCAATGCTGCTTCCAAGTCCTCAACTTCCTTCTTCAATATAGCAATGCCTTTGCTACTGGTTCTCTTACAAACACTTGCAAAAAGCTCTCGGATTTGATTAAGCTGAGTATGACCTTGACTTTGATTCTCCAGAAGAGCCTGAGAAAATTGAACATAGTTTATGTTTTTAGTGATTGTTTAGCAAGTTCAAACAGGAATTTAAGTACAATGATAATCAACAATTTCTACTAAATAATTTTAGTTTGAAATTCTTAAAGCTCGAAAAGAACTTTGAATATTCACTCCAAATTACATTTAACTGCCTTAATATACGATTCAAAATGAATAAATGCCGTAATAAATACTCTTAACCAAGATTGATGTATTGGCGGAAAAATATAGTAGGAAATTTTGACCTATCATTCATAATGATGTTTTCATATTCATGTACATTTGCCTATCAGTATGTTAGCTTCTAACGTACTAAGTGTCAACAGATTTTCATAATTGCAACATTCAAACTCATTTGAACCTTTTCTTTTCAATCAGTATAAAAACGTATTCATAAATATGAAATTCATGTAAAATTTAATACGGAAGGAGAAACATTACTTGAAAGTAAATACCAGCGAAAATATTCACTCGATACCTGTAACATTAATCTAAAAGCTGGAGTGAAGAAAACATTCTACTATCAATGCTAATGGAAAAATAATATTAGGATTGAAAAGTGAAGAAAAATCGATTTCAAATTCTAATACTGGACTTATACCTGTTTCAACTTTCACTTGAAACTTCTATTTTATCATACAGCACATATAATTATGCTACTTTTTTTCAATTTGTTACGCTCTCAATATGGGGGGAAAAAATGCAGTGGTTTGCTTTCATCAAAGGTAATGCTGTGAATAGCACCCGGATTTCCAAAACGAAATTCGAGGAATTTCATTCAAATTGCATGTTGTCTTCTCTAAGGATCTTTAAGAAAACTACGAGATAGAGTGTACAACACGAATAGCCTACTATTTTTATTGTGTAATTTAATTACACTTATAGGTTAAAAAAAACTATATATTTAAAAAACTCCATAAACCATATTTCAATTGTACGACATTTTGAACTGTTTCCTTGTTCGGAATAATATAAAAATTGGGTTCATATTAATGAGATAACAAGCATATAATTTTGCATCCTTTTCTATATAATTCTTCATAACTACAATTGACTTTTTCTATGTTCTTATTCATCAGCCCAGTTTAAAGTACATGAAATATTGCATTACTCTATAAGCGAAGTGAGTATGTACTCACATCTACACATATATCTTAAAACGGTGTTGGATACTACTTACTTTCACAGTCGCCAGTCTCCTCGAAATTTCAACCTTCTCTCCACTTACATCATCACATTCATGAAGTTTGTCACGTTCTGTATTTAACCAATCTCTAAAGTTCTTGCATAAGGTATTGAATTGGTTATGTTCTTGGGCACAAACGTCTAACAATTCCAATACACTCTGTAAAAGAAAATATAATTAAGAAATGATTACAAATAAAAGTTGAGAGAACCTTTAAAGGGGATTAGTTCTTGAATATGGTGTGGAATCCTGGATATAGATTTTCATCTGATATAGTCTTAATATTGAACGGAGTGTTAATCTGTACTCAGCCAATCAAAAATATGTTTTTTATTATTATTATTATTTTGTAAGTTTACCGCCCACACACTATAAGTACAGCATGTATAGCCCTCAATTACATCATTTTGAAGAAATGAATATTAACTAGACTGATTTATACTGATCTAATACATTACAACAATTATTGTCCTTACTCTGTTTTTGGATCAAAAGATCCAATATATTTCAATCAAAAATTTTCTTGCACGCCTTATATCTTGAGAACTACATACAGTGTTGCCAAACCCAAATTATCAGTTAACTCAGTATGATGTGCTTATTCCGTAGAAAATACGAAAATTCGATTTAGGGTTCGTTCTAAAATTTTGTGGCCCCTGATCCAATTGTATCAAAAGATCCAATATATGTCAACAAACATTTTCTTGTAGGCCTTATATCTGGAGAACTACGTATAATGTAACCAAACCCAAATTATCAATTAATTCAGTACAAATACAATGTGTTTATTCCGTAGAAAATCCGAAAACTCGATTTAGGGGCCGTTCAAAAATTTTGTGGCCCCTAATCCAAAAACTAATTATTGGTCAAGATCGCAAACTTTTGATCCATTTTTGGTTCCTAATTTTCTTGTTACGGAACTTTCTCCCAATGGTTAAACATACATTCACTGCTCCACCATTCTATTCCAAGATCAGCATTCATGCTTATAATTCATTGTTTAGAACGTAGTAGATTTTACCACTGTGCATTCCACATTAATGTCAATACATCAGCGTAGGTATTGTTAAAACTTCTTTGCCATATTTAATAGAAATACTTCTTATAGGAATTTAAAACTGATTCTGGATGATTAATTTG
Organism: Thermobia domestica; assembly: GCF_964235325.1. Taxonomy (NCBI): domain Eukaryota; kingdom Metazoa; phylum Arthropoda; class Insecta; order Zygentoma; family Lepismatidae; genus Thermobia; species Thermobia domestica. The sequence goes on from NC_137460.1 coordinate 106,293,758, forward strand.
ATCTAGATGTTCATTGATATTAAAAAAAAAAAAAAAAAAAAAAATTAACATATACTTTTTTTTAAATAATAACTCTACTGGCACAGGTAATATGTCGAGATATATATGACTGTTAGGAACACAAGCCTATGTTAGCTACTATATATTATTTGCAAATGAAAGACAACATATGAATAATAATGAAAAAATCATACTTCACACACATTTTTACTATTTCAAACTGGAAAATATAAATTCCAAATTCTTTTAACTTTCATACCCAAATCTTCTAATCCAATCAATTTTTGGGTTGCTGAGCAGGCTCTGATCACACTTGTACGCAAGTAACATTCTAATATTGGTTATATCACATCATATCTAACAAACTATTTACATTCTACTAACCAATTAGATCGATGTGTATACTTATAAAATATTATATAACGTGACGCTTCATACCATAATAATCTTCCCCATCATAATAGTTTCAAGATTCAATGAAGAAATAATAATAATAATAAAAAAACAGTCATTCTTATACCAATCCCTTCAATTACCATGCAGCAAATTTATTATTATTACAAAAAAAAATAAATAAATAAAAAAAAAAACCTACACGCCGCAATCTGCAACACAGATAGAAGAGGAACAATATTCATGAAAATCATGCAAATATGCGCTTATACCGATGATAAACCCATAGAGACATGAGGAAAACATACACACAGCTAGAGAAAGAGGTTAACGAAATAGAACTGCGAACTAATATAAAGAAAACAAAGTACATGGTAATATCACCGTATACAACAGAAAGAAACCAAAAATCAATTATAATAGAAGGCATAGAATTCGAAAGAGTAAACAAGTTAAAACATTTCGGTCTGACAATCACAGATAAGAACTCCATAAAAGACACAGTCAAGAAAAGAATACAACTAAACAACAACGCATAGCATGCAAAATGAAGTTGTTAAAAAGTAAAAATATAAGCAGAGGAACAAAAATGAGAATGTACAAAACGTTACTAAAACCGGTAGTAACATATGGTTTGGAAACTTGGCCACTGACAAAAGAAACTTAGAACTTTCGAAAGAAAAATAGTAAGGAAAATTTATGGACCAAAGAACAAGAAATCTGGAGAATCAAAACTAACGAAGACATAAAAGATACAATAAAGAATCAGGATATAGTTAGGTTTATAAAATCGAATCGACTAAAGTGGCTAAGGCATGTAATAAGAATGGAAAGCGACACGATACCATACAAAATAATGAAAGACTGTACTTCAGCAAAAGAGAAGGAAGACCAAAAACCAGATGGCTGGACGGAGTAGAAAGTGACTTGGAAAAATTGAAGGTTGGAGGATGGAAAGAAAAATGCAGAGATCGGGAAGACTGGAGGCAAATAGTGGCAGAGGTCAAAGCCCACCCACGGCTGTAGCACCAAGTGGTAAAGTAAGGTACTAATGCTAAAAGTCTACTTACCAACGACTTCGCTGCAATACTCTGGTATATCTTTTTGATAGATTGCAGATAAACTACCATAGATTTATCTTGCGTTTGATTGACAAGTTGTTGAGCTTTGTCACACAATGACTCCACCAGTTGCTGATGGGATACTACTTCTTGGTTAACTATCTTCTGGTTCTAATCAAAATAAATAAAAACAAATAAATTCAAAACTAAAGAATCACATTTATATTGAAATATATTAACACTAAATATTTTAAATCCCACATTAACATAACAATGTGTATTATTTTAGATTTTTAGGTTATATACGAATAAATAAAATTATGATACGAATGAATGTGTACGCTATTCCACGTATGTTTTATTTTCATTACCTTATAATGCTTAATTCTAGTAGTAACAGTAAATTTAAACCACCTCCGATTCTGGTAGAACGTTCTGGACAGTCATGATATGTTGTCTTCAGACGCTGAATCGTTTGCAAAAAACCGTTTATCACTATCCGTTACCATTTTCGATGCATGGCGATAAACGTTGAAACCAGAAGTAACAGTAAATTTTAACCTGTTGGTTTCGGTAAAATGTTGTGGACAGTCATGGTGTATTGTCTTGAGACGCTGAATCGTTTGCAAAAAACCGCTTCTCGTTACCTGTTACCGCTTTCGTTAAATGGTGATAAATGTTCAAACAGCAAATGACTAATTTGAACCGCTTCCAAGAGGTTTGAATAGAGAGTTAATGGAGAAGATTGAACCTGTCCTTGGGACGCTGAATCGATTGCAAAAAAACACATCTCGATATCGCTTACCGTTTCTGCTCTGATACCTATAGACAGATGGACAAAGTCGTTCAATAAGACCTCCGACATTTATGCACAGCAGTGTCTGTGCATAACAATATAAGATTTATCCACGTCACACCTTCGGTATTAGGTTAAGGTCTACGGGAGTTTGTTAATTTTATATATATGTGTGATAATTAGCTATTTGTAGTTTCTATCCTGTCTCATTTCTATTTTAATAGTGCGCATTCGTGGTCAAGTAGCTAATCCGCATACAGTCTCTGTGCATGGTGGCGAGTTCGATACCTAATAGAGGTGCAATGTGTCTGATACAAACCTGAGATATGACTCAGATTCTACGTAACACAATAAGTTCCATCTTATACAACTTTGGAATTGGACAGTAAACTATAATAAAAGGGACAAAACTTGAATCAACAAATTATATTTTAAAATAATCATCTTTTTATTTGTTTTAGCGCAATGTTAACAAATAGCTTTGGGTAACTGATGTAAATATATTCAACATTTTTATATATTTTTCCTTATGTCCATAAATCATTCTAAATTAGTCTTCCAACAGAGGCCCGGTTGCAGAAAGGACCAACAGCGACTCTTTTTCTGCTGTAATTTACAGATGTAAACAAGCAGTTTGTGTCGATCCACAGTATTGTTTTCCATTGCACAAGTTCAGCTTTTTATAGATTTAAACTCGATTTAGATTACTCAATGAATGGAGACGAAACTTTTTCGCTAATGCGATATGTGCGAAACGTTAAAATGAAAGGCGTATATCTTTCAGAAAACCTCAAACTTTTCGGTTTAGAACCAGAAATCACGTTTATATTATAGCAAATTTTTGCGAAATTCGGCATTACTTGCGATAAATGCGAAGAAATGCGAAAAAGTGGAATTATTGCTAATAATAATTAAAAAGCACATTTCCAATATTATTTAACTTAAAAATCGTTGCATTTTACCGAAAACATGCACGACGCTAAATTAAGTTCTCCATAAAATACGTAAGCTTGCATGGTGTGATATCACTTTCTGGGATTTTCAACGCCTCTTTATGGGTCACTAAAGCCAGCCGGGATCCTTATGCTCATCTTATTGTCAGGAAAACGAAACACTTGCGAAATGAATTAGAGTTAGCTCAAGCAGGAAAATTTGGATCTGCTACTGCAGAATTCATTAAAAAGGATATTGCTTCTCGCCAGGCTGAAGTTGAAGTAAAGTTGAAAACCACGTGTCAAAAGTACTGATGAAGCTACAAAATTACAAACAAGCAAGTGACGACAATTCTGTGTGGAGAGTTTACGAAAAGCAAGTTGATTCAAAAACTGTTTCACTTCATAAAGATGTAGACATCAACAAAACTGAACTGTTGTTTAAATCTTGACTGTGTTTTGTGGTGAAAATGTTCACCATCTGTTGGTTGCTTACCGTGAATTCAAAGGTAAGGTTATTGAAGTTCTCAACAGCGAGGATAAGGAAGTTGACATTGTATCATTGTTAAACAGTTTTAAAGTTAACCACAGGTCTTTTGCTGTCAGCTCGTTACGTTCAATATGGTTGCCAGTCCCGAGTGTTAATGCCAAGAGATTCGTTTCCAAGTATAATATGATTGTTATTGACACGAGAACAAACTTACAAGAAGAATTGGTAATGTCTTGCTGCGTGTTATCCTTTAACTAAGGATGAGCTTAGAGCAAGTGTTTAAAATTTTGCATTAATTTCTATATTTCAGTGAATACATTAGTTAGAATATGCACCTAATTAAGGTATATCCTCATTTTTGTATTAGATACGCCTTACTACCAAAAATATACCGGTTATAAGTACCATATTATTATTTATTATTATTTTTTTTTAAAAAAAAAGTTGTACTATATTTTAAATAATAAATTGCGCTATAAATGCGAAATTTGTGATAATGCTACAAAATATCAAAACTGTCGCGAAAAAGTTTCGTCTTTATCGATGAGCAAAAGAATACGTTTATTATAAAAATTATTATTGTGTAACGGTTTCGCAAACTATCCACTTTGGTTTCATCAGACACTATCTGATGTGTCTGATGAAACCAAAGTGGATAGTTTGCGAAACCGTTACACAATAATAATTTTTATAATAAACGTATTCTTTTGCTCATCGATAAAGACGAAACTTTTTCGCGACAGTTTTGATATTTTGTAGCATTATCACAAATTTCGCATTTATAGCGCAATTTATTATTTAAAATATAGTACAACTTTTTTTAAAAAAAAAATAATAATAAATAATAATATGGTACTTATAACCGGTATATTTTTGGTAGTAAGGTGTATCTGATGTGTCTGATGAAGCCAACCTGGAGAGTTAGTGAAATTGTTACACGATCCACTGCTATAGGCTGTCAGCTTCCTCCACTCCGTTAGCGTGTAATAAGCTATGAAACTGACAGTATCGCGTTGTCTTGTACTTTTAGCTTCCTGCTTGTTCTACGGAATATTTCAATAAATATCGGCATAGCAATAAGGATAAGCACAATGCAACGCAACTGTAATTACATACACGAGCTGTGTTACTATCAATAAATATACACCATGTAGATATGTCATACGTAGCAATAATTTGTGTTATCATTTATGGAAATTGCCTACGGTGTAAAAGTTTTCACGTGTGTTACTACGCCGTCTATGTTTTGTTGATTTAATTTACTAAATCATGAGGGAAAACATAATTGTATACGTTATATCATAAGTAAATGTAAACAAAGGTAATGCGAATACATTGCAATGCGAATTAAAATCAATTTGTATCGTTATTTACGAAATTTTTTACTGTCAAAAAAAAAAAAAAAAAAAAAAAAAAAAAGCCCCATTCAGACACTAATTACTAGAGTATCCATCCAGAAAGGTTAAATTAAGAATAAAACTTACTTGAAGTTGCGCTCTTTTCTCCTGTAAGGAATCCTTTAATTCTGCATATTGTTCCATTGCCTTTTCCACTCCGGATAACCAGTTCATAAGCTGATCCTGAGATTGATTAAATTCGGCTAATTGCATTAGACATTGATCTAACTTATGAGATGCTGCCTGAAGATCATCCGTAAAGTTATCCCACAAGGTACGAAGAGTTCTGTAAGAAACCGACATTGAAGAAATGAATCGAATCGAGCAAAGAAACTTATGATTATATATTTCAAGGTGTTTTAATTAAGAAAATTACTCGAATTAAAAAAAAATCATGACTAATAATAAGAAAAGTATAAGAATAGAAAAATAAAGAACATAAGTAGAAAAATATAAGTAAAAAAGCTTAGTACTCATTGCAGACCAGTATGTCTCTAAGAAGTGCTTTTGGAAAATACACCATCATCAGCTTAGTTCGAAAACAATTTAAACACGGATGGGTAAAAGAAAAGTTTAAGAATAAAAAATATTAAGTAAAAGAACTTTTGGCCAAATGGAAGTTAAAACATATTGTTCACCACTTAATTATCACTATTCATTATTCTTGTTCACTGTTTTAGTGCTTCTTTCCAACTGGTGGAAATACGTGATAAAAGTGATGCAGTGAACAAGAACAGTGAACAGTCATCATTAAGTGGTAAACAACATGTGTTAACATCTGTTTGACGTAAAGTTTTTTTTTTTTTTTTTTTTTTTTTTTTTTTTTTTTTTTTTTTTTTTTACACACACACCTCTGTAACATTTTTCTTCGCCCATCCATGTTCCTTTTCCATGTCATTTTTTCGAACTAAGCTGATGATGGAAATCGTATTTTCTGAAAGCGCTTCTTAGAGCAATACTTTGGTTTGCGGTAAAAACTAAGCTTTTTTTTTTTTTTCTTATACTTTACCAAATATAATCACGTTCACAGTACACAGTGATATATAATAAGTGTGTACAATTTTATTTCATAAGGATTAATTTCTCCTCTATTGAAACTTCTGTCGAATATTTTGTTGTGAATATAAAGGAGAAAAAATGGTTGTAAGTAATATTACATTGAATTTGAATGAAAGAAAGTGTGTGACTGAGGCACTAATGAAACCTCTGTCGCCAGCTTACTATACCAGTACGTTACTTGTTATGCTATGCAGTCTTTCTTCAGATCAACTAGCCATTTTCTCTTGAGAACGGTGCGTGCTCGTGTCTTAGTTCAAAATAAGATGCTGGACAATATTCTCAAAATATACGTATATTTCAACCGTTGATATGAACAAATAGTCACTAGATCTGATTAATACAATACATCTCGGTTGTGGGACAGCCGCCACGTAATTTAAGACACTGAACACTATCCTCAAGAGAAAATATATATGGCTTGTCTGAAAGAGAACTGAGTAGCGCAGTAACTAACGCAGGTAACGGTAAACCAAATTTCAGCCTTCGGACCAGTCGTGTATTTCCTCTCCTTTACATCCAATGTGCGTATTACAGAAAATTCAGTTATACTCGTATATAAAATATTCCAGAGTAATTGTCTCGTTTAATAAATGAATTTTCTTTTAACTTCCTTTTCAAACATAACTAGCCAAAAGGCAGAATTAGTAGGAAATACATTACCTTACTTGTACAGTCAAAATTGAAGCATGCAGTGTTATATTTTTTTAAGATCACCGAATATCTTAGACTGTATTTAAAGTATCAATTGTACTTCAGAATAATTATACAGTACAACTGATACTACTATCTATTATCATTTTTACCCTATAGTGGTCAACGTTAAAACCATTTTGGTTATAGCGGTTGATTTCCGCCACTTCCGTTTTGACTATAAAGTTAAGAGAGAATAAGGTATCTATTCTTACAAACGCTAAATCGATTTTTTAAAAAAAACTCTTCTCGCTGTTTTTTATCGTCTTTACTCTCTGTAGACCACTATTGAAACTGCAAATTCTAGTGGATCTATCACTTCTAATTGTAGTAAAGAGTTAATGAGGGAGATGAAATGTATTCTTGAGACGCTTAATGGACTCATGAAACCGCTACTCGCTATCTATAACTATTTTTGTTCTATAGTGAACGAAGTTAAAACCGGATATAGTTGATTTTACCACTTTTGGTGAATGGATCACATCAATCAACGAACACAATTCGTTATTTTTGACTCTATATCCTACCCAATATTGATAGTAATCTATCATGTACTTCTATAGATCTTGCCTCTCCCGGACGGACACACAGACATATAAAGGAGATTTTGATAAACCAAACTTCTTAGAAATGAGACGGTGCCATAATTAAGTTTGTTGCTGCGAACTTCATTTTCGTCTTACGAATGAAATGGAAAATATTATATCATACCTTAATTGTTGCCTAATAATTTCTCTTCCGTCGGGTGAAGTATGAGTGTACAGCTTTTCTCCAAGATCAATCAAATTCTCAAATTTACTACTTTCTTTCGCTCGGATTTCAGCGAGTTCTCGTAGCGTCTTTTGCCGCTCCTGGAAATATAATCATGAACGAATAGCAATATTAAAATAGTACAAAGAAGTAGATTCTTTGATCAAAATTTTGCGTAAAATATTTCTAATTATTATTTATAGAAACAAGCAAACTAATATGATGGTTTGATTTATTTTATAAAACATGTAAAGAGCCAATATAACATTAGTATAATGAAGTACCTTAATAATTCTCGACATGGAAACACTTTATTTATTCAACTGCAGATATTATCATTACTGAAATATATTTATATATAACACAATAACGGAAAACAGTGAACTCAAATATGAACACACGTAAAAAATCAATAAGTTAGTCATATTCACACCAAGATTTCATTAATAGCATGTTCTTCTGTTCGCGTTGTAACTTTCATTTGTTTAAAATACTCTCTCTCCTGCTCTGAGAGGATATATATATATATATATATATAATATTTAAACTTCCTTGGCGACAAAAAATTCTGTTGACTTGAGCCCAGTTCTAGTTCAAACTATTACATCCGTATTTAATGTCGATTTTATGCTTCTTGAATGCATGTTAACTCAATAGCGCAGACTTAACCAAAATTTTTGGTTTCTCATCCTTTCGTCCCGTTTCTTCCTACTAACTCAAATGTTAGTACGTATGTTGAATGCTTCATCACTATATACTTTGATTGTTCGTTAATAAATGAATGATTATGCAAGACTTTTTTAGTAATAAATGATATGGCTATTAGTCTTAAATGATTATAAAATAGAATGTGCAGTGTAGCAATTTTTCTGTTAACTAATAAACTCTGTCTGAACGCATTTTAATTTACAGAAAACGTATATGCCAATGGGTTAAAATATTAAAAAAACTCATCAGGACAGCAAGAGAAAAATTATTTTTTTAACGAAAGAAATTAGGAACGCGATAAGAAAATGTTAAAGAAATCTTTTTATAAATATTATGCTTGGTTTAGTTGTTAATTTTTTACTTGTGTTTCCCGTATATTATTTTATTTTTGTTGTTGCTAAAAAATAAAAAAAGGAATTGAATTTTATATAATCTTTTCTTGACTGTTTGTGGTCAAACAGAAGAAAATATTGTAATGATTTACACGTGCTCCCAAAACCACGTGCTGGCTGTAAACAACAGTATATTTCCGAAACTGCAACACAGAGTTGTGATAATAAGTGTTTACTTTTGTGGGATTTTATTTTTATTTACGTTCAGATAACAGAATTTGACTTTGGACAGAAACATCTGCGCAGTGACAAAAATAATTACTGTATTTGAACCGAGTAGCTCTTAATTAATCAATCAAAGCGAATTTTTAATTTAAGAATATTACGAGATGACAGACTTTTCTTTTAGAAAGTATCCCAGTATATGTAACAAATATTATGATAGTATATGGAATCTTACCCGAAGGACAGCCATTTCTCCAATTATCTTTCCATGCTCCTTCAAGTCTTTCTCCATTTTGGATACCCATTCCAAGAAGTGATTGTGTTCATCGTTGAAGGCTCTATGCTCCTTAACAAACTGTTCGTATCTTGAAACAGCTTCCTAAAACAATGAAAATCAAATTTCACTTAGCATATTCGTACTTACAAATAAGACATACAAATAAAAATATAAAGTTTTTTTTTTTTTTTCAATCATTTAGGAAAAAAAAAAAAAAAAGATTCTCTCGGGGAAAAACTTACTCTAAACTAATGTCATTCGCGAATATTTTACTTAGTCCTTTGGAATATAACACAACCATTAGTTTATAACAGAAACAACAAATCAAATCAATTTAATATGCATCTACGAGAGGAACCAATAATATGATGATGAATGCATACTCAGTGCTTTAAAAATTTATTGGATGTAAACTTTTCCACACAAAATATAAATGTGATTTAGAGGATGATATATTTTAGAAATATATTAGGTTTAAGAATATCTTATAGTTTTAATGAAAATGATTCTAACAGAAATTTCTTGCAATCTTCGCCAGACAGTTGTAGCAAATATTTCAAATCGTATATTTAAAGCTCTCACTGAAATTCGCATGGAAAAATGAGGATTATGAAAAACCCCTACCTTAAGAAACGTATTGCCTCCAACCCTAAGATGCGTTTTTCAAACAATATGAATTTATAGGAACCCTGCCAAAACCAAGTGCTAACTATGTTTTTAAAAAATCATTTCAAATGGTTCAACCGTTTTCTCGTGAAAAGACTATATAGAAAGGCGAAAACATAATAGAAACCTTTGAAATGGAATTTTCAAAACGTTTGAACACGTTTTTCAGTTAATTTCGATGAGACTTTGTATGTCCGGTTTTATCTTCTTAACTTAAGGGGATCTTGAGATTCTCCCATTTTTTGAACTCTCTTTGCTCTTTCTCCTCCCGTTCCCCGGGAGCACGGTGGCTCAATAGGAGAGTGCTTACCGCTGTTGCGTGGGATCCCTGGTTCCATCCCCGGCTAAGTAACTTTGTGATGGATAACATCGAATCTGTGGCTTTTTTCGAAGTACTCCCGTTTCCTCCCATATTCTCATTCCACCAATTCTTCCATCATTCACTTGTTTTAATCATGCTTTCCCTTAGCCTAAAGGGCATAATCGTGGGAAGATTTCATTTCATTTCATTTTCCTCCCCCTCCCCTGTCAGGATATGTATTGCAATGAAACTGACATAATAGAAACCAAGCTGAACACAAGTACTATGTGTAAAAATTCATTATAAACAGTACAGCCGTTTTTTTTTTTTTTTTTATGATGCTTTAAATTTTTTGTATATTCATTTGCACTGTCATTTAATGTATACAAAAGAAAGAATTTTCCCAGAGTCTACACTGTATCAACGAGTATTGTAACAAAATTGTTTAAACTTACCTTCGTTGTATTCTTCAAAGCTTGGTATTTTGTTGTTAGATGCGATACTTTGACAGAGAGCTCTGAATCACCTTCAATAGACTGCCCTTGTTCTGTTGTCTTGTTGAATTCATCCGATTTGGACCAAATTTCTTCTTCCAATGATTTTAATTTGTCCAAGTGCATTTGCTTCGCTTCTAAAGTGCTTCTTAAGCTCTGGTCCTTCACTTGCGTTTCCTTTTGTTTAATCCATGTGGAGAGGTTGTCTACTATATCCTCAAATTCTGTCCATTTGTTACAAAGCTGACGAAGTTTGGCCTGCATATCAGTGCAGCTAGCCAAAAAGGCTTCCCATGCTTTCTTCTGTTCGTCAAATTCCTTGTGGAGACTCACATGACCAGCTATATCAGTTTCCTGCAAAACAGTATCCAGCTGCGCAGAACAAGAACGTATTAACGCATCGCCTTGGTCTTTTTGCTGTAAAACACTCTCAATTACTGCTAAGGCAGCATCTGCACCATCTTTCTCAATTGCAGCATCTGTAACAATAGCTGTTTCAGCTTTACACGTGCTCAACCAATCTCGTAGTTTCTCTAACTGGTGTAAGTATGCTTCATGATCAGTAACGTATTTCTCAGCAACAGTTATGTGAGACTCAATATCTTTCGCAAGTTGGTTATATGTATTCAGGAGTTCATTAAATTTCGATGTAGCCTCTGGATCAGACAAGGCTTGAATTTTACTTTGCAGTTGTCCAATGATGCTTTGGTGTGAATTGATATCTTGTGCGATGGCTTTGTAATTGTGTAGAACCAACTTCTTCTCTTGCAAGGTGGGTTTTAGTTCTACTTGGGCTCCAACTTTCTCTTTAGTATCGCTCAACCATTGCCTCACTTGACCAAAATTATCATCAAATGAAGACCACTGCATTATTATTCCTTCAACTTTCTTGTATAGTGCGTTCACTTGATCGATTAATGATTCCGAAGCATCTCGAAGATTTCTCAGTTCTCCTCGTATGCTTTCACGATTTTCGGGTGTGATTCCGGAGAATAACGCCTCACCTTTCTCCACAGCCTTGTTAAGCAAAGCTTGTCCACCTTCACGTTCATCGGCGAAAGATTTAAGTTCCTTTAATTTAGCCTGATAAGCCAACATTGGTTTAGAACCTGCTGCAGAAAGACCCTCGAAAGATTTAAGTTTAGCTTCTGCCTTTTTCAGCCAATTCTGAACATCTCCAACTGCAGCTCTATAAATATCTTGGTTTTTGTTCATTCCAACTAATTTTTCAATATAAGATGCTAAGAATTTTACCACAGCTTGATAACGTGTATTCAAATGATCTACATATTGGCCTACTCTTGACTCAGGACACTCTTTGCTAATTTCGGCGCCTAAAGTAGCTAAATCTTTAATATCTCCTTCGCGTCCACGTATTTCTCTCTGAAAACTCTGAACTTCTTGTATTTTAGCTGTTATCGTTGACAAATTAACTTGATTTACACTCTCAACTCTAACCTTACTTTCAATTTCTCGCAACCACGAAGCAATGTTCTCGGACATAAGCTCATATTTTTGCCACAAATTAACATTGTGTTCCAAAACTTGTTTCGCATTTTCGTAACTGCTCTTCACGGCATCTAACTCGGATATTAAATTATCTCTATTGGCTTGTAGTTCTTTTATTTTATCTGGTGATTCTACGTTTCGTAATAACTCAATTGATTGATCTAATTCTACTTTCTTACTCTCACAATCATTTAAACCGACTTCTACATCTTGCAATGATGAAACTTTAGCTTCCAAGTTATATCTATCACTTCCAGCTTCTGGTAGGCACCACTGTACTTTCTCCTTAAGAGTTGAAACAACTCTTTGCAAAGCATTGAACTTCTCGTGATAGTGTTTCTCCAAAAATGTCAACAGGGTAGATTCAATCTTGACTGCTTGTAAGACTACACCCTCAAATCGTTTCTCCAAGCTTGTGACTTCTTTAGACAAACCGGAATCTGTGTATGATGGATACGATTGTTTCAATTCGTCAATTCTGGCATTCAAATTTCTAAGATTTGAGCTGAATCCTTGCAACTCTTCCTTCAAAGATTGACACTTTTGTAACCTTTCAAGTATCTTTGGATTTTCACCCGTAAGATCATCACACTTGATTATATTTTCTCGTAATTTGGTCAGTTCTTCAGAAGACTTCTTTATATCATCTCGAATGCTCTTCTCTTGTTCACCAATTGTACAAGTATATGCCTCTAATTTATCAGCAATGTTTTTCACATGTTGAAATTGATCTTCTAGTAACTTGTTCAATGACTCCAAAGTTGATAAAGCCTTCCCATCATTTAACTTAATTAACTGACTAGTTTTTGTAGCAATACTTGCTTTCATGTTCAGATACGTAGGTAGCTCGTCTTTGTATCTATTTAGTTTGGCAATTCCAGCTTCAACGTCAGAAGCATTGGTGACAGCTTCAGTAAGGCTCTCCGCTGTTTCACTTAACCACGGAAGCAATTCGTTTTTGGAATCTTCTATCTGTTTCCAGATTATTAACTGGGCTTCTAAGCTCTGTGTACTCTTAGTCAACGTTTCATGTGCGTTCTGCCATTGCTGATGAACTTTGTTCAGCTCTTCAGTTATGATACTTGTATTAAAACCAGGAATAGTTTGCATATCACGAGATAAAGCCTGTCCCTTGTTATCCATCATGTCTACTGATACTTTAGCTTTGTTTAAAATCTCAAGACTTTTCTTCAATTTCTCAACGGAACTTCCTACCTCTGTCACATCACTGGGCAATTCTTTGACAGATTCACACAAATTCAAAGCCTCACGTATACCTGTTTGTACAGTTTTCCTCGCTTCACAGAATTGCTTCCAATAATTATTTGCACCCGTATATTTATCTTTTTGCTCATTCAAAGTAAGATTAACTTTCTCCCAGTTGGCGTTCATTGATGACAAGATATTTTGAATTGCTGTCGCATTATTTTGATCCTCTTGAATCAATGTTCTTCCTAGCTCTTGGAGTTTATCCTTTAAACCTTGTTTTAAATTTTGCTCCTCTATTAGACCAGAAATTTGTTTTATGCCACTTTCTAGCTTGTCAAATGTGTTTACTTGAGTGGCTAGCTCTTGAAGTTTCGCGTGCATTCCGAGCAAATCATCAGAAATATTCTGCTGCATTTGATGGAATTGTTCCCAATGTATTGATGCTTGTTGAAGTGCCTCTTGTTTTGAAGATATTTCTAGACAAAATTGTTCTGCTTTTAATGCAAGCTCCTCCACTAAGGCTACCGCAGTCACTGGCTTTCCTGTTTGTTTATTTCTAATCTGTGTTCCACTTTGGCTAGTTACGCGATCAATACTTTCAGCTTGTTCTTTCCAGCCATTAATCTTTACACTAATTGTTTCAAGTTCTCCTCTAAATTGGTCCAGCTCTTTTGGACTTGGTTTGTGAGTCTCCACCTGATACTTCATGTGACTTAATTGCTCTGTAGTTTCTGAATTCCAGCTTAAAAGTTCTGACCATTTCTGTAAAGCCGTTCTCTTAGCCTTCAGTTTATCTTCAAGATCCTTAAGAACAAAGAAAGAAAGAAAGAAAAATATCATGAGTATATTCACAAATTAATTAAATAAAATAAAAAAACACTTAAAAGTAAATTAAGAACATAATGTGATTCTAAGAGATTGTGAATTTTCTGAACGGATGACTTGGTGCAATATTTCGATACTAAAACAATATAACATATGTGAAATGTAAAGTCCATCCTGGGTGCACAAATGCTTACTTTCAGTTATAGGCTGCCGAAAACATAAAAATTAAAGGTCCATAGGTCCAAAATTATGAGACCTATCGTAGTAGGGTCAAGACTTCACTTAGAAACTAATATGTGTTTTATCCAAATATCCAAGTTTCACAATCCTGCGTTACTTCCGCAACAATTTTTAAAGAGCTAGTTGGTGAGTACTTCAAACTCCCTCTATAAAAATTGTTGTGTGAGTACCTTAGAATTCTGAAACATGTATTTTTGGATAGTACACATATTAGTTCGCAGTGAAGTCTTGATCCGACTACGGTAGGTCCCATAGTTTTGGAGTTATGGATCTTTCAAATTCCTTTTTTCATGTCTTCGGCAGCCTATAACTCCAAAAGGAAGCATTAGTGCATCCAGGTTGGTCTATACTTTTTCTCTTATCTTGCTATATATATTTACAAAATCGGTGTCTTATTAATATATGTTCAAATTTCACAAGAAGGTGGTCAAACTATCTTAACTTTCCTTACTTGATATTACATGCATGTTACTTAAAAATAAAATAAAAAAAAATTTTTTTAAAAAAATAGTTAAAATCTAAATTTCATATTACACTTTTCAAAGGACGTAATCTTTCCTTCACAATCTTAAGTTTTTCCCGTCTTTAACTTACAACATTCTGATTTCCTTTCTTCAGAATGATTCGCAATGAAATTCGCGTCATTTCGCAGTAAATGTAACTGGAAATTGAAATTTGTAGAACGTATTGATTTAGAAATTAGAAAGTATACTGGGTCTAAAATTTTCATCCGGTTTTCAAGCGTTATAGTTTGTAAATGGTTAATCATATTTGAATGAATCGCTTACAGTTTGAACGAGAGAGAGTGTCCAGGCTTCGTTTGACTAGTAGAAAATATCACTAGTATGCAGGAGCAACGCGCATTAGTGACAACTCCCACCAACCATGAGTCAACTCGCCAATTTCCGTTAGTATTCAAGGTATGGGAAGAGTTCAACTATCGACTTGATGTGTGCCGTGCGACTAGAGGCGGCGACGTTGAACATTTGTAAACTGATAATTTTAATGCAATTACAATTATTTTGTTTTTTTAAAAAAAAGCAAATTCGTATTGTACTTTAAAAATAAATATAGCACTTAAAAATCGCATGAGATGAGTATATTTGTATGAACTTAATATGTATATGAACTGAACTAACACTCCCTTTCCTGAACTGTAGGCGTTTCATTTGAATACGATGAGCTGTTTTCAAGCTATAACACTTTGAAATCGGATGAAGACTTTAGGAACACCCAGTACTAAAAATATAATGTTAAGGCTGTTGAATATGGGAGCCACCTAGAATTTTAGGTAAACAAAATATTTTATGTAAACAAGGCTCATTATGTGTCGTTGTGTTGGAAGAACGTAATTTTCAAACTTATGTAAATGGTTTCTTAACTTTATTAGTGGCACACTTCTGTAAATAATTCAAAATTCAGTTTTTTCAAAACTAGAAGTCCATAAGCTACACAAAAAAATATGGATTTCCGGCAGACTCTGCTATGATCTTTTAAGGATGTCATAACCTGAACGAATAATTACAAAAAGTAAAGCAGCACGAGAGAAGTTACTTAGGAAGACCCAAGAGATGGTTGCAATTATATGAAAAGATTTATATTTATATATATACAAGGTCAGTAATTATCTTTTATCTATAAATAATACCTATTATAACATCCATTAGCATGTATATTTGTATGTATGTGTTACCGAGATAAAAGCCAAGAACAGGTCGCGAGCTTATCTGTATTTGTTAACACATTTGTATTTAAGATAACACTATTCAAATCATAATAGACACATATATTCCCGTATTATACTTACTTGATAATTTGCTGCAAGTCCGGAGTACATTTCCTGTAATGGAGAAGCTTCTTCGGTTGCATAACCACCAGACATTTTCTTGACTTCGGTATACACTGTATTGAACATCGGCTGTTGTTCAGAATGCTCCTGCAGCAACGCGTGTACATTTTGTAGAGTTGGCTCCACACTTTCCAAGTTAACACTATCTAATTGCGAAATATTGACACCGAAGTTACTAATCCAATTATTAAAGTTGATAATCTTAGCTTGAAGTTCTTCCCTGGAAATAAGAAAACAAAAAGCCTAAATAACATGAGGGAAAAAAAAGAGAGAGAGAATTCGAGAAAAAAAGAGAAGTTCGAGAAAGGACGGATTTTAAATATCAGTGTTTGAACTGGAGGCAATATCTTGTCCTAAACTTATCTGGGCATATTAATGACTAAATGTAAAAAGAGGCGTATGTTTCTTTCAATCTTACAAATGCATACTGTAATCCAGTGCCAGCATCTCATTTACACTGAGAATATGCTTCGATGGTTAAAAAGAGCTGGTAAGCAGATTCGTGTATGCAGTTTCCTTTAAGTACAATCAATCCAACGTTAACTCAGACTTCGCATAATAAAAACAAAAAAGAAAAATTGGAATTTTGAAATTACATTCTTTTCCTCAAGTATGTAATTCATTAATTTATTTTGACATTTTAAATATTTAGAGTTGTCAAAACATAACACAAGCTGCATACTGAATTATTCACAAACATATAAAGAAATTCAAATTGTATACTTCCCTTAATGGAAGTTATTGTTTTTGAACGATTTTGAACTAGATCAAAATATCTACGAAATGTAAACTTACCGTGCCAATATAGCATCTGAAACAGCGTTGATTTTCTGCCTTAGAGTTTCAGCTAATTTTGCAACCTTTGCCTTAACGTCTGTCACTTTTCCTTTCACTGCGGTGGCGCCTTCTAATGCTACTCCCTGAGCAATGTTGTCAGATAGCTGAGTAATGGACATCAGTTGAGCTTGTTTCTCCAATACTTCCTTATTAAGCTCCTATAAATTACAATCGACATTAAAATTGTACGACAAAATCATATATATGTTAATAATTACCCTAATAATTACTAAGGTTATGAAGATGTTGTAAGCGACATCCTTAACTACAACTTCGACCGAACGTAAATGGTAATACGTTAATAATTTCAACTTCATAGATATTAATTCAATATTAAGCGATAACACAGCAATGTCCAAATCGGGAAGTTTAACAAGATTTTCGAAATTCATTAAATGAAATAGAATAAAAACATGATTCCTAATCAAAACTTACTATAGAAGTTTCTCTTATATCCATTTAATATGGGAGTGCCTCTTCGTAGACAAGTAAATGCTTTTTGTGTGTATGATGCAAGGTTCTATTTCCGGTGATGGTTGTGGGTGCGAAGAGGGAGAGTATTTGATTCGGATCTCGCTTTAAGGAGTAATCATTCTTCCGTCTTATGTAGCTTTTGTGACGAAAAGGGATGAAAGGGAATAGTTAAGAGAACTACATGAAAACTGGTAGGTGTTATGAGCATTCAACAGAAACACACAGAACACCCTAAAATAAACAATTCACCTAAAATAGATCAATCATGTCAAGAGGAAATTATATAACTGAAGCTCCCAGATTAACAACCTAGGTTGGGTGCCCCATTAACTCATAAGTAGCATGCTTGCTTTCGGTGCTTGTGTACACAGCTCCGAACATTTATGGGTATAACCCCCTGGACAAAAATTCCGAGTAATAGTTTTGATCATATTTAAGAGGATAGCTTCCATAGCTTTGATGCTGTATAAGTAACTGAAATGGAAATTGAAATGGAGAAAAATTGCAAACTGAAAAATAAATAAATGGGATACGGACAAAATCTCGCCGTCCAAAACCTCGCCACCCAAAATCTCGCCGGGCCAAAACCTCGCCACCCAAAACATCGCGTGGCCAAAACCTAGCCGCCAAAACCTCGTGAGTCCTGAGATCAAGCCAACGCTCAAGAATTATCCAAACTTCAACACTCCCTTACCAGGAGCATTTTGCAACATACCTTCTTATGGTACAAGAAGAAGATTTGTACCAAAACGTAAAGGTTCTATGCTTAGTAGTTGTTTAGATCTGGAGAACGGCAAAATTCATTCAAGACCTTCCATTCCATTCCTCCTTAGGGCATGCATTTCGCAAAATATTGTCTTATCTGGAGCTTGTGCCCTTGTGGAGCAAGAAGATTTATACAAAATGTCAAGTTTCAAAACCTAATAAGTTTTGTAAAACTGGCGATAGAACATTCTACATTTAAGAAATCGTCGTGAAGAGGTTTTATCCTGACGACATTTCTTCCCAGGCGACCTTACGTCTCGCTTAATTTAGACCAGGCGAGATTCTGTGTCGCGAGATCATTACAACGAGGCGAGATTTTGGGTATGGCGAGATTTTGGGGCGCGAGGTTTTGGCCCCGCGAGATTCTGGGCCTTGAGATTTTGGGAGGCGAGGTTTTGGTCCGCGAGGTTTTGTACCCAAACCAAATAAATAAATAAAACCTTAGAACTGAATAACGTTTTTAAAAAAATACTGTAAGTCAGTTTTCGCAAAACTTGATATTATTGCTGAAAACTACGAGGGACGTACTATATGATTTACACTTTCTTTTCTCGTTCCAGGTGCACTGGACCACTTAAGTTGGCAAGGCATTCACAGGCACCCAGGACCGTCATCTACCAATTCGGAGTGTTACTGGCAACGAGGACAATAACAGCGCTCTGTGCAACCCACTTATTGAACCCTTGTGACAACATGGAAAGTGATTATGGAGGACAGCAATGGACGTTGTGGTTCCTATGGAGAGAGGGCGTGGCAGCAGCTGAAACACATAGGCGATTTGTTTGAATGTGTGGAGAATATGCACCGTCGCGGAAAAATGTACAACTGGGTAGAAGGTTGGAAAGTGGGTAGCACCTTGACCAAAAAGAGGAGAATTTCTGGAAGGAAAGTGACAGTGACACCAGCAACCATCGCCGTAGTAGAGAGGACCATTCAAAAGAACAAATGCATCACATTATCTGAAATGGAGGCTGCTACAGGCCTAACCAGAAACACCCTGCAGCGCATCGTGCACAACCACTTATAGTTGAGGAAGGTCAATACAAG
The DNA here is from genome assembly GCF_964235325.1 of Thermobia domestica. Classification (NCBI taxonomy): domain Eukaryota; kingdom Metazoa; phylum Arthropoda; class Insecta; order Zygentoma; family Lepismatidae; genus Thermobia; species Thermobia domestica. The sequence continues at coordinate 106,313,084 of NC_137460.1, forward strand.
ATGAGTTTTAAAACTTTTCTCTGCAGAGAAAAACAATATCGTGTGGACGTGTGCAGAAAACTTTTGCAACGTCACAATCATGAATCCGAAGATTCCATACCTAGGCTTGTGACTGGTGATGAGACTGGCAATCAATGCAGTGGAAACATCATGACAGTCCACCGCCATAGAAATTTCGAAACCACCTTTAGCTGAGAAACGTATGGTACGATATTCTGGGACACGAAAGGCATTATCCTGATCGACTGGCTGGAAAGTGGAGCCACGATTAACAGTGCAGCGTATGTGGAGATCCTGAGACGCTTACGTCGTGCCATTCAAAGGAAGCAGCCAGCAAAATGGGCGAAGGGAGTGCTTTTGCAATATGATAATGTACGTCCTCACACCAGCCGGGAAACCACTGCTACCATTGATCAACTAGGATTTACAGTGTTGCTACACCCTCCCTATTCTCAGGACTTGGCTCCCAGCGATTAACACCTGTTCCGGGCAATGAAAAAACTTCTTCGTGTTGCTGTCAGTTTGTAAATGCTCATGAATTTGAACAAGCTGTCCAAACATGGGTGCTTGGGACTCCAAACAATTGGTTCCAGGCAGGTTTTCTGAAGCTGACACACAGCTCGAAAAAGTGCATAAAGATAAAGGGAGATTATATTGAGAAGGTGGACACAGTTGCTGTGTAACCTGGATAAATATGTCTGAAAATAAAAGTGTAAATCATTATAATCTACGCCCCTCATTAGATATACATGTAAAACATATTTTCTGCAAAAATCCTTTTAGCCATAAGTATATTCTTTTTCATATATGATGCGTTCGCATTATGTAGTTTGTGATATTTTGCACGAACCCTGGAAGTGCTTGAGTTTATATACAGATTGAATATGAAAGAGATTATCTCTAAATTTGTCTTGATGCGTTATCATTATTTATAATGTTTATACATTATTATTATTATATCAATTATTGCATAACCTTATAATCTGACATTTGGATTCTTACCCGTTGTACATTATATAAATACATATTTCATCCCTATTTACCACGTTCACTTACAAAAATTATTGCAGAAACTCTGTAAATTATATTTCAGCATATACTTAAAGGGCAATAACAGTCACTGCATTCAAAGATAGATTTATTGCTGCAATGAGTACCTAATAACAATTGTTACATATAAAAAGGTATTTGTTTCCCTTTCGTACTTCCACACTATACACAACAGTTTATTATTATTGTTATTGACTTGTTTATTTCTTCCTTATGTTCCTAAAAAAAGCTATACGATTATTTTTCTAAATTTACTTCTATCAACATTAACGAGATACTCTACTCTATGTGAATTGAGATGAACAGAAGATATTTTTACTAACCTTAAGTATTGCCAATTCTTTCTCTAGCTTCTCTACCTGTGGCGTTGAAATAACAAGTGGAGCTTCAATAATTTTCTCTTTTTGCTCGATCCATGCCGTGAACTTATCGGCAACGTCATTGAACTCAACCCAAGATGCAACTAATTTTTCCATTCTGGTTGTCCACTCAAGAGCTACATCATGAATTGCTGTCCATCTACAATGAATAGCATCGACTTCGTCTGGAGCATTTGTGTGGCAAGTAATCTGTTGACTCCTGGCAGCTGTATTTTGAAGTTTGGCCAGATTTTCTTCGCATTCCTTTTCAAATACCTGAAATATATATATATATATAAAACAAACATCTTAGTTTCAAATACATATAATCCATGTATACATATATACAAAATACATAATACTCTAATTCCAATGAAAGAAGTATGTTAAATAGATGTACTTACATAGATACCTTACTAATGTCTTTTAAAAAAATCCAAACTGAAGTTTCTTTTATAACCTATAGCTATGCCTTGTAAGGTGCATCCAAATAGTACATCGTTTATAAAATATAATTTTTGGTAAGTCTGGACATGGGTTTGATTGCAAAAATGAAAATGAAATGTAATGAAATCTTTGAGTTTTACGTCCCACGATTATGCTGGTTAGGTTAAAGGAGACGGTGATGATGAGAAATGAATGAAGTGGTGGAATGAAGAAAGTGGGAGGAAACGGGAGAACCCCGAGAAAACCCAAGCACACGGTGATTGTCCACCACAAAGCTCACTTGGCGGGAACTGGGATCGAGCCCGGGACCCCAAGCACCAGAGGTGAACGCTCTACCACTGAGCCACCGCGGCCCAAATTGCAAAAATGAATATGCAACTAAATATTTCATAAATGTATTTTAAAATGTTAGTATTCTCTATACTCGTTCCTGAAGAAAAATTTCAACTTTTGAAGCAGTTCTTATGAGTGCATTATGTTACATCAGTGGGTCGGTCAATATATGTTTCCCTCAGCACATTTGTAAACTAAACATACATGTATAGTGGGTCCTTTCTCACCTTTCCACATAATCCTCATTGAGATTCAGGCATTTATCTCATCGTTGCACCGATTTCTCCAAACCATTTGCAAAAAAAAAAATCAGTATTTAACATTCTCCTTTCATTCCGCTTCACTTCTTCATCACCAGTTGGCAGGAGGCCAGGACGCTTATGTCAAACCTGAACACTTCTTCAGGGAAACGCAATTCGTAATAAGCGACCTGGTCTCTTCTTTTTCACGGTAGCATCCACCCCCATTCAGAACGCAAAGACAGAAATTGAAGAATTAGGGAGAAAAGGCTGCCCCACTCTTCATACAGCCTTGCAGTGTTACTTCCACCTTTTTATGGTGTTAAAGTCTGCAAACTGAACGTTTGCGGTGAACGTTTTGAAACAGATGAAGCGAAGCGGAATGTGAGGAGAGCCCTGATTGTTTGCAAAAGGTTGTTTGGACAAACTGGTGCAACGGTGAGACAAATACCTGAATCCCAATGGGGATTATGTGGAAAGGTGAGGAAGGACCCACCAACATACGTATGTATAGTTTAACAAATGTATCTTAAAAATTTTATTTTTTACAGCTTCGGGAAACATATTGAACGATCTACGTACAAAAGTGTACACAAGTTATCAAAAATTCCGGCATAATGAGTTCTAAGGTCTTTTAATCTAGATACTAAGGGAGGGTGAGTTTCTTTCTTTTTTCTTCTTTTTTTTAACTCTGACGGTCTAGTAACAAGCCCTGCCCCACTTCCAGCATTATCAGTAACTAGTAGAAAATGAAAATCTTTTGCCGTAAATAAATTTGATTTGATTTAAGTATGAGTTTGGCGTCCCTTCCAGCAGCAAAGTTATATGAGACGTAGACCTACAGCTTAACGCGGGATCCAAACCACATGAGCTCCCACCAGGAATCAAACTCAGGTTTCCCAAGCCAAAGGGACGTACACTAACTGCCTAGCCACGGAGTTCACTTGCAATAAACAAATCATTGCGAGATTGAAATGAAAAAAATATACACACTGCTCACCCTAGCAGCTTCTAGTTGTTGAGTTGCTTCTTCAAGTGTTAATGGTTTCGGAAGACCCATAGCTACTTTGACTTCCGCTTGTTCTACCCAAGGTTTCAACTGCTGGAGCTGAGTTTGATATTCTTGCCAATTTGTCAAATCCTGTTGAACTGAAGAGCACTGCATTTCAACCGCACGGTATAATGCTGTTACTGAATCCCGGATAGCTATAACCTCTGTTTTCAGTTGTTGAGCTTCCACGTTTTCTGCATCTTCTAAACAAAGACAAACAGATACAATATTGTTATTATAAAATATTAAGTAGAATAATTACTTCGAAGGCCAAACAAACACATAACACATATTTCTACCATCATTAATTCTGAACGCTAATTAAAGATAATTAAGGCTTATATTTTATTTCTAATGTTTAATAATTTCCCCTTTCACAGGGAAAAAAATGAATCCGTAAATCAGCTATTATAAATTTAGAACATCTGTTCTTCTCCACGCTTCTCTTATATGATGTGTCATATGACTTTTCAGTTTTTTAAAAGCTCATCAACCAAAATTCAAAATGGAAGACTACATACCAGCAATGAACATATCTATTTTTACAAAGCATACATAAATGTAACATACATAATCATTAGAGCGATCATAAACGGAAGACAAAATGACGCGCTGGCGTGGCAGATTCGTTTTGTCTTCACCTGAGCTGGATACCGCGTGTGCGCCGCGTCGACAAACACAGGGTGCTTTTAGCTTATTATTGGCGCTGTTAATTTAACGTAAGTATACTATATGCCAAGATACTATATACTATACACTAGATACTATATACTATCAATGCGACAGATATACTTTAGATAAGCATAAAAATAACTGTTACAAATAGTATTTGTTATGTTAAGAATCCGACGAAGCGGAGGCAAACTTACAGCACAGAGAATGGTACAGAAAATTAATTATATATATACACAATTAATATGTCTGATCTTCCCCGAAAAAATGTCTGATCTTCCAAGAAATTGAAGCTGGCGGCGCTATTGAGCTATATCCGTCGGCCTGTCTATTTATCTACATTCATTTTATAGAATAAACGACCAACTAAAACGATAAAATGTTTTATTACATACATTCAGTGTTACACAATTAGGTTATATATCCGTCCTTATGTCTCTATTCCAACAGGAGGTGGTAGAAATTTATCATTTTATGTTTTAATGTCGATTCTCATAGAGCAAACATGGCAAAAGATAGCAAGAGACGGTCTTCTGATATGAATTCAGTGTCTCAGTTGTGATCAGAATTAAGTATTGTTTTCAAACAATTCGTAAATTTCAAGTATGAGAAATTACTTTGATAAGCTTAAAGTTATTCATGCCCACAGTAACTTACGGTATGACAGGATGATTGGAATTGTGAGCTAGAGTTTCAAGGCTTTCTAGTGAGTTTTCTTGAGGTGTGCCTTTAAAATGATTTTCGAAGCACGAGTACAATGATCTTGTAAATCAATACTTAATTTAACTGGTAAGAAGCAATTGTCCAACATTTTATTTATTTTATTTTATTTTATTTATTTATTTATTTTTTTTTTTTTTTTTTAATATTTGTATAAAACAAAGAATATGTATTACCTTTTACAAGTTCTCTGGCTTCCTTATCTAGAGATTCAAGAATAGAAAGTTTGGCTTGTATCTGTGCCTGGAGAGTTTGAATCTTCTTCACCCGTTCTTCAGGAGTCATATCCAAATTTTGAACTTGTTCCAGCATTGATGGAGCATGCTGTGTCCATGTCTTTATCTCCTGCAGGTGAGAATGGAATGTTGTCCAGCGAGCGTTAAACTGCTCCAAATAGATAACTCGTTCCTGGACAGTTTCCAGTACGACTTGTAATCTCTTCTCTATTTCAGTAACCTGTTTAAAGAAATTGAAATGCAGGCATTTAAAATATTATTATTGAATATTCACTAATATCACTATACTAAGCAAAACTATATAAAAACACAGTAGCATCGCAGGCAGGAAACCTAAACTGATCTTTTATTAGAAATCAAACTTCAATACCAGATTTCTACTTATTAGACATGATAATCAGTATCCATAAGATAATAAGTGGCTTGAAGATTTTAATTTCTAAGAAAAGAAAATAACATTAATGAAAAGTTGTGTATTCGATTAAATATAGAAGGGCGGGATAAAAAAAAAATAATGACAACGTTATTATAATTCGTGCCTAGATTTATGCACAGAACACCTATTACATTCCTTCATTGTAATCGTCTCCTATCTTTATCATCTTCTGCCACACGTGTGGAAGGCGCATACATTGTTAGTGTGTCAATCTTTGTCGATGTCCCACAGGGGCCACCATGTGACACGGAAAATGGCTTCCTTTCTGTCTTAGTGCTTCCCGCAAAGTGATTCCCTTATTTTGGCGAAAAGGTCGTCACGAAGTCTCTGAGAACATTGTTGTGCATTGCGCCCACATGCCACTTTAATCTTGATCCACGCATGTTGTTTATCTTTCCAAAACATACTGTTATAGCCCCGGTGGCACAACTTTCTTTGCCTTTCTGCGATGAGCTTTTGTAAGTCAAAACTTTTCTGCAGGAATTCCAAAATAAAAAATCAAGATGATACTATCATATATTTATTACAGCGTTACATGGCAATCATTCTGCACATGCGCGGCAGATTTTCTGCGATTACATCGCTGATCGCGGTATGTTCTGCTATGGGCGTTATAGCGTTTCCACTTTCCTCCTCTACTTTATGGGACTGCTGCTTTTGATTAAATAACACAAAGTCGTTACTACTCGTCTTACATTCATTTATCAACCACTTAATTCTTGTCGTGCTGAGACACAGCCCTCTGATGTGAGAACGTGTTGCCACTACTTTTTATACAACCTATATACATAGGCATTTCGGGATAAAAAATATCAGACAAATTTTCAAAAACAATAATTCTTCTACTTATCAATTTTAAGCTAGTTCTGTTTGCTCATTTCAAAGATTCTCCGCTTTTCCCTAAAATTTCTCTCTCTCTTTTCCATACAAATTGCTTCTCTCAAAGAGCTGAAGGAGGTGGTGGTGATTTGAATGATTTACATATTGGGAGCAGTAAATACACATTTTCTATAATATCTTCCAAGCGCGAGCATTCTCTAATATATATATATTTTTTTGTGTGTGTGAAGGAACAATATATTTCCCTACTTGCTTACATTTGGTTAAATTCCAGGACATCGCAAATTCTACTCGACCTAGCGACTTATCTAAATTATTAGTTTCTGTAATTACCTACACGACAAAGTAAACAGGGGAGAGTATATAAATTAAATGTATGTAGTTCGGGCAAATTGTGAGTACAGAAGTACGAATTGCAGAAGTATATACTTTGAATGTAAAGAAATTAGTCCAGGAAGTTACCGACTTTATCTTAACCCCCCTCCCCCCCCCACACACACAAACATATATATACATACAAAATGACGAAACAGAAGTTTAATAAGAAAAATTCGAAACAAATTATTTGTAACAATTAGTTGGCTTAAAAGATAAGTCTCTCTCTTAGGTATACAAACCTCCTTTTGCAGCAAAGGTTTCCTTTCGGGTCCTGTCATTGTACACAACGTTGCACAAAGATCACGTAATTTCCTTAGCATTTCTTCTGTGGCTTCCCGCAGGGCAACACTCATTTCTTGTTTCGCCTTCAAATCAGCAGTCACATGCCTTGGATCCCTACCTGGAGCTATCTTTTTCAATTCTTGGTCAGCTTGCTCTAACAATTTTATGATTTCGTCCTTTTGTTCTCTATACTGTGACCAAACTTTGTGTGTACCTGCAAAAAATCATAGTTTACAGTTAATGTGTGAAGTGACATGAAGAAAAAATAGTTATCAAATTCATTATTTACATATTAAAAAATAGAACATAATATAAAGAAAACTATGGCGGCGAGTATCCGTCAATTTTCAATTTGTAATTTGATTATACTTTATTGCTACTTCTGGAACAACATTTTTAGAAAACACAAGTAAATAAAGTATAGAGTAGAAAAAACGTAAAGCTGAAAACATTTACACTCGATAAATACAAAACACCATCCAGTTGTTTAACGATTTACATATAATATTTTCTACAATATTTACAGGATTATAATGAAACAAAATATAACTTAGAAATGCGAATATCTTTCTTAGCCAGTTAAAGAAGACTTTCTCAATATTAAAATAAATAAATAAATCTCGACCATTAAACCATCACATAATTTAGAGATTTCTCGTTCCTTTTAATTAAACAATATAAACAGCATATAGTATGTATATGAATATACATCGACTGTTCATTGAACTACGGTAGCCCCTTCCAAATGGTGGGTTTGATCTTACTGCCACATGAGTTTCATGATGACGCAGCGCGCCCTCCAGTAGTACATAGCTACAGATTTAAGTAGACAGTAGTCAGAATTCGCGCGGATATATAAACGCCAAAAATGAACAGTATTTGACAGACTTCAGATCATAGGGTCCTGATGGACTGCTGAGTCAAACGGATGCACTATTGGAGTAATCGAGAGTAGCTGTACTGAGTGTATCGAGATTCTATCACAGGGGCACTGATGAAGCGTAGTCAAAATACAGAGGACAATAGAATGTTGATTATCGAGATGAGCTTCGGTAGCATTCAGCGAGTGGTACGGACTCAGAAGTGTAGCATCTTCCAGGGTCTCCAAACCTCTGGACCTTAACTCTATTGAGCACCAGTGGGAAACATGGAACATTCAGTATCTCGAGACATTCTCCATCTTGGCACTGAAGGCCGCATTACATACATCTTGGTTGGCTATAACAGCAGACGAGTACCGAAATCTTATGACATCTCTGTCACATCAGGTCGTTGCTGTATAGAAGGCGAAAACAGGATCTACAAGTGATCATAGTTGAACGATAAGTTGGTCTAAATTACATATAACATAAATTCTCAATATAAATCTACCATATATTCGAGCAACGCTCTTCTGACTTAATATAAGCCATTAGGATAAACTCTCAACGACTTTTAACCAGATTAATTATAAGTAAATTATGATGAAATTTTATCTTGCAACCTTTAGCAATGTCTTTCGAAAATGATGACTTGCCGTTATGTTTTGATTTAAAATAATTGTCTTCTAAACTTAATATAATCGATAGCTTACAATATCTACAAAATATACTCACACAAGACGCTCTTAAGAATTAAGCATAATCTCAAAATACACTTTTTTATTGTATAAACATTCACTGGAGCTTCCTCGTGGCTATATGGTTCGTGTACGCGGCTTTGGCGCGCGGGAGACCCGGGTTCGATTCCCGGCGAGAGTTCATGTGGTTTGGATCTCACGTAAAGATGTAGATCCACTTCTCACATAGCCTCGCTGCTGAACTCAAATCTAACCAACTAAAGTATCCTCAACTTTCCGAAATCTAATGATAGCAATGTGTTTATGTATAGATGGAACAGTTTGATTTACAGATATGGGCAATATGAGTTTTTAAAATTTCTAAAGAACGACAACTTCATATTTGCAGAAAACAATTGTATGTAACTGACACAGCTATACATATTAAATAGTGAACTCACTTCATAAACACAGAGTGCAAGAATAACGCAAGAAAATGAGTATATGCTGAGTTTATCCATGGTGAATCAACATGCACTACATACAGAACTCTCTCAAGACTGGTGAGGAGGGACGAGTTTAATTAGTGTACGATATCATGTAGTTCGGATTCCATGTTAAACTGCAGACCCAAGTCTCGTGTAGGATTTCGTTAGCGAAAGGGGACATTAAGCTACAAACAATACCGCCTGTTATCATTTTGCCAATTTATTTATCAGAAGCCTAGAGTTTATCGCCGTTCACGAATAGTTCACTTTAAAAGGATTATTGAGACTCGTTACTAAAGTATTCACTTCTGGAGAGCAAATTCGCAACATCTAATCCCAGTTGTGCCATTGAGCTGTCTAATGAACAACTGTTACGTGCAAAAGTTTTCTTAGGGTATTCCCGTTTCCTCCCACTCTACAATTTTATCAATTATATCACGTTATTCTCGCCTCCTTTAGGCCCTAAGACATCAATGCAAAACTTTAAACTTATTATTTCACTTGATTCCAACTTATAAGCCAAATATAATTTCCAAATACGAGAACTGATGAAAAGTTTCTGCAGTCATATGAAAAGGACGTGAAATTCTGAAAATGGCTTTATAGTTTCTCAAAGTATTCATTTCAACCGTTCAAACCAATTTTACAAGCAGTTTTTCCACTCTGAGATTGCTATCTTGGATACAGTTGTTCGGAACGCGTCAACAGCTGCTTCAGGCGACGCAAATCGATCACCATGCCTCTTATTTTTCATGTGTAAGAACAAAAAATAAATAAATAAATAATAATAATAATAATAATAATAATAATAATAATAATAATAATAATAATAATAATAATAATTTGATGATAAATCAGGTGAGAACGAACAATGAGTCATCAATTCGACATTTTTACTGGACAAAAAATTAACAGTTTGGTGTGCTGAAAAGGAACTGGCGTTGTCGTGATAAAGAATGATGCGAATTTTGGGTTTGTTTGACGCAATTCATTGAAGATCTCTAATAAACAAACTTTTGTATACCACTCACCATTACAGTCCTTCGATGTTCTAAAGCTATGGTTTCATATGTATGGCCAGTATAGCCGAAGAAACATGTAATCATTTGCTTGGCAGCACTCCTCGAACAAATATTTCTTGTTGGTTTCGGCAAACTTTGAAACATCCAAACAATATATTGTTGTTTAGTTTCGGATTCGTATGAATAGATCCAAGGTTCGTCCTCTATAACGATGTAGGACTCAACATTTGCTTTTTTTTTAAATTAATTAATTAATTAATTAATACATCGATTGACATTTCTTTACACCAATCGACACAAGCCTGGTTTTAAGCTTCGGTCAAGAGTTGTGTGGGATCTGACGGATTTAAAGTTTCCGTATGCAGACCATGCAAAATCGTATGTATTGCTTCCATGTCAACGTTCAATGATGCCTGAAACTCTCAATATGTCACATGCCAACTCCCTCAATCATTTCACGCACAGTAGCAATATTACTGGCAATAACAGACGTGAATGGACGACCTTCAGGAAATTCATCGCTGAGAAATGTACGACCAGGCTTGGATTCGGAATATCAATTATATACAGTCCTGTTGGATGGTGCTTCATTCCCAAAGCCAAATGAAGTCGCTTAATGGGTTGTTTGAGTTTTAAACTACTTTTGAAATCATTAGAAAAAAAAAGTTTAGAATGCTTCAAGAGCGTTGCCAGAACGAACTTAGAAAGAATTCATTTTTCTTGTTAACTTCTACAGGCTTTATACCAATTGTTCTATGTACTTTATTATTATACTCATTAAACAATTTTTGTAATATATCTATCAATTTATAATTTTCTTGAATGCTAAATTTTTTCCAGATGTTCTGTTTAAGAGTTCTGTTAAAACGTTCTACGATATGTTGTTTTACGAAGATGTGCTCAAAATGAAGGGCTCAGAATTCAAAAATAAGCAAAATATCATCTCTCTATGACTTACAGTTCCCGAGATATGGCTCCTTAAATCTTCCAAAATCAGAACTCTTTTGACCAATATCTGGCATATGGTAAGAGTAACACGAAACTTCTTTTTTCATCACTTCTTTCAGATAGTTTTTGATGCTGTATCGAATGGAGGGCTCAAAATTGAAATTTTCGCAAATAACAGAGATATACACACACACACACACACACACACAGAGAGAGAGAGAGAGAAAGAACTCAGTAACGAACTTTTTAAGTTCATTGAATAGTGTTCACGAAAAAATTATATTTCTCATTTCTCATACAAAACTACTTTTTCAACTGCTGTAAAATACACACGAATAGACTTAAACAATCAAAGATAATTTAAACATAGCAACGTCTACTTTTCTCAAATTTATAACACCGAAACACTAGCGCCATTGTTAGTAGTAGTTTGCAGAAATGTTATCAGTATCCCTCGTACCCGGAAATAATGTTGAAAGCAGACGTTATAATATAATTCAATTTAGTTTAATCGTAATGCAAAGCTACCACATGCCAAACAGCCTGTGAGCCACCAAAGCATAACTATTCCAATGTAGAAAGCTTACCTTTAAGTTTTTTCAGTTTCTCCACAGTTTGTGCGTAAGCTTCGTTCCACCCAGTTTCCAAGCTCTGAACCTCTTTCTTCACGAATTCTGGGGCATGAGCATCACGAATTAAGTCCTTGCCTCTCTGAAGCATACTCATGATATTCGTTCGTTGTTCATCTAAGGACTGTACAGCTGATTCTTGTTGTTTAATCATAACATTGACAGCATCAAGACTATCAGGATGTACTGTTGTAGAAGAACTATCTTTCACTTTGGTTAGCAGCGTGCATACCTACAACAGAACAAACATAAAGTATCACAAAATATAAACATTTTCCGTTTAAAGAAATTCTTAGTGTTTCAAATCACTCTCTTGATTATTTCATAATATACTACGTACCTAGTAACACTGAAAGGCTTTTTGAATTAGAATCAGGGGATTAATAGAACGCATAATCATGAAATTCATCACTCTAACAACAACCAATAACATTTATTTTCCGAATTAGTAAAAGTAACAAGATCTAAGATCACAGCAATCTTTTCCAAAATGATAGCTGAAAAAATGAAATGAAATCTTTGAGTTTTACGTCCCACGGTTATGCCGGTTAGGCTAAAGGAGACGGTGATGATGAGTAATGAATGATATGGTGGAATGAAGAAAGTGGGAGGAAACGGGACAACACCGAGGAAACCCACGCACACGGTGTTTGTCCACCACAAAGTTCACCTGGCGGGAGCTGGGATCGAACCCGGGACCCCAAGCACCAGAGGTGAACGATCTACTACTGAGCCACCGCAGCTCCCAAATGATAGCTGAAGTAACATCACGTGCCACGTGATCACTTCTAGGCAATGTCTCATGTTAATTACCTAATGCTCTAGGTACTTTAGATAATAAAAAAGTAACATTAAGACCACTAAATACAGGAAGCTATTTCTATTGTGACGTTTACTTTATGATGAACAAACTATTTATGCTAGTAATATTATTACTCATTGATTACCAAGTTTTACTAATTTATTACTGTTTTATTTTCAATTAGTTATTATATTTCAAAATTATAAATATACAACCATCCAATTTGTACCTAAGTTTGATTTTCGGTGGAACAACATGTTTGATTCCCACATTAAGTTGTAGATCCACGTATCATATAGCCTCGGTGCAAGATGATTATGTCAAACACAAACGAAAAACAAGCAACGTAGCAAATTTAAAATTATTGATGAAAGGATCTGCAGAGACCGAACGGATTGAAATATTTAGCACTTCGTATTAGCCTACAAATTTAGATGAAGTTAGAAAAATTATGAAATGCTGAGTTCGCTAGACCCATATCCCTCTCGGTAGAGGGTTTGCAAAACATCAAACTATATTAAAAATATTGCCTCATTTACAATATATTAAATACTGAGAGCGATATCTAGAAGTAACAAGTTCTCAGGGATGAAGAACAAAACATTTACAATTCAATATATTGAAGAAACGTTGTTCCTGATATATTTGGATCACATATATGACAATCACTTTGAATGGAAAAACAACAAGGAATAGTTTTAAAGGGTAAGTATCGGATACTGTTAAGAATTAAATAATTATACTAATGGTAGGAATATCAAAGAATATCAACGTATAATAAACTCCTTACATACCTCTCTGACTTCCTTTCGATATGTATAGCACTTGGAATACACATCAGTTTTAATCATGGTCATTTCAATTGTTGGAATGAGATTTTTGTAGCGAGATATGAGTTCTTCTAATTTCTTTTGTTCCTTAAAACTTTCTTCGTCTGATCGATGAGAAACTAACGAATCCAGGACCTGTACGAGCCACTTCATGTCTTCTCTCTTTGCGTCAACATCACGACAGATAGCCTAGAAAATACGCAATTATTCACATTATGTGTCTGGAAAATATTGATAACAAAAACTCTTTTATTTTTAACAAGTAACACACAACTGAAGTATCACATAATGGTTCACAAAACGATGAAACATTTTCAGAATAATAGCTTTATTAATCACCAGCTTGGACATGCTAAACGCAAACTAAACTAAGTGCAAGTGCATATGGGAATAGAACGCTACTAGCTTAAAGTCTTTGCATGTGTGAAGTGCAAAATGAACATTATAGTGCAGGAAAAGCACTATAGCAAAAATTTTCTATCTTAAAAAAAAAATCGCTATGATTTTTTTTATTTTATTTATTTATTTTTTTTTTTTTTTTTTTTAATATTTAATACACCTTCAGTGTTTCAATAGTTCAATAGAATTAGTAGTTATGAACGAACTGAGATTATATAGGCAAATTTTTAGAATTGAGATTTTCAAGAACTAAATTACGAACAAATCTTAAACCAATTTCAAACCATTGCATACAGTTTTTGAGTTTATAATTGGTTTCCAAAAAATGTGAATAATGTTTTCCTAATCAGTATATGATGCAAAATTTGAAAATACGAACAAGAGTACTTTCGTTGAAGCGGGAATCCAAATTCGTCGTTTTATCGAAAGTACCGTCAATAGCTCACACAAAACTGATTTGAGCATTTACAGCAGAGCATGAAATTAAAGTTTGTTAGTTCTTTCATGAGCAGTTACTTTCGTACGCCAAGTTATCATGGGTAGACTATGTCCTTGCTGGATGGGTGACCCATCTAGTGTACTTTATACAAAAGAGTGCCCACATTTGGAAAATGCGAAAACGAGACACTCGACAAACTGGCATAATTGGACAATTCTCTTAGATATAGTCATCGTTATGTCTTTATTCATCTCAGTGAGGAAGAAGTAAGCTTCGATTAGCTACCCACGAAAGGTTATCAAATAACAAAATATAGAATTTACTACGAAGCCATTTGTTCGAAAAATATGAAACTATTTTACAAAATTTCACAATCTTTTCAAACGAAGACTTATTTATGAGTTTAAGAACACGTAAAAAAAAATATACTACATATCTACAAGACTTTTAAGGAACGGAATATTTTGACTCCCGTTTGCATTTTCTCGAGCAACCGGAAGCCTCTCTGAAAAAGGAGCAATCCCGTTAAAAATGGAATGTCGAGTCATCATATTATACAATTATTATTATTATACAGTATTAAATTATCAGCCCTTAATTATAATTTACACACTAACACTACTGAAGCATCTCTTTTAGTAGATACAAGTTATAGTAGTATTTTAATGGAAATTCTTTTTTTTATTATTTTATTTTTATTTATTATTTTTTTATGTGCGTTATTGTGTCTACACGTAAAAGCAGCAAAAGTGTATTTTATCAATAGCTACTTTTCATTTAAAATTTCTACTTGAACATATATTTAATGTAGTTTATTATAATTCACTTTCTATCAGTGTTTTTCTGTACATATTATTAACAAAACCCTTTGTAACAAATAAAATAACTATAAAAATGATATTAAATTAAACTAGTCGGATATCTCAGATTTTTCTTAACTTACCACACGAAAAAAGATTAGAACTTATACATATCTTTTCCTAAAAATTAACTTTTATTTAAACCATTTTTGAAAGGGTAAATTAAAATATTTAACAGAACTTTTAAGATGTACTTTTACGACTAATTATGCTTTATAATAAAAGTAAGTAGATCTTAGTAAATATATTTTCTTCTTTCCCACAGACATAAATAAAACAAATAAGTTTGCTAAGAATGGATTCTGAAAGGAAAAATATCAGATTCTTTTAAAGCATTGCAAGCCTTGTACGTGCCCAGTTAATTTTTTAAGAGCCCAGTATCTAGATTATTTCAGAAGCACGCTTTTCATTTTTTTTTCTTTCTTTGGACTCACTAGTAGTTGTATAGACGTATTTTCGTGCTAGTTCTGCAGATTTCTATTAAGGACATTTTGTATACAGGCGAAAAACTGCAAAGGAAAAGAAAGAACTACATTCATGTTTCACATGGGCTTTGTGATGACGTGGAAACTGGATCGTAGTAAACTACACAATATTCACTTAATGAAAAGTTCGACTAAGCATCGAAGATGAATCTAAGAGGCCACCAATCCAGAAATATACCGGACGATACAGTAGCTGAAATATAAGTCCTGCAACTGTAGTTGCAAATACGCTAGGATCTGTGGATGGCAAGCAAATAAGTCTTATGAGCGCAGCGAGATTGTGAAAAGAAATATTGGGAGCAAGAATATCTAGCTCTCGCAATAAGTTAATACACCTCTAACTATCGTTATCATTTCAGAAGAACTTCGACGCAGAAATATGTGAATAATTAACACATGAAAATAAACACATTAACTGATTCAATTTTTAGAATCTTTACAGAAAATTTGCCGAAGAGAAAAGCTGTCCTCCATAATCAGAAATATGAGCAAAAAGTAGACTTCAGTAGTCCTTAAGCTCATTGGCCTTTGGATTGTTATCAAGAGGTTCAACTATTTGTGCGAAATAATAAAACAACCAAGAAAATAATGAATCAACGAATCACATAGTTTTGATAACAATACAAAATTTTCCCAAACGATGGACCACTATAATGAGTAAGTATGAAGACGACATTAAAGCTTAGGAAAATTTTGTTAAATAAATTAATCTATTAAAAGAAAATTAACAGCGTTATATTATATGCATTACAAAGATATGTTCAGTACTGATATTTAAGACAATCTACTTACTTTTCCTGTTAATAGTCTTTTTTATATTCTGAGGGTAACTGACAAATTATTAATACACACAAACATTTTTAGTTTGTTTGTTAAGTAATACCTCATTGAATACACTTATTAAATAATACTGAAAGTATTTACTGACAATATAATCTAAAATTGAGAAGAACTGATTGATTCAGTATCCAAATTTTATCTGAAAAGCACACGCAACAGTTTGCACATTTAAGCTTCATTCAGGTATCACATCAAAGCTGACTGAACAGGAAGCCATATAGTACCAGCTCAGCAATGCGGAACTACATACACATGTATATAAATATATAAATATAAAGCACGGATGTTCATAAGGCAAGAGGAAAATTACCATCAAAGCATGAAGCTGATAATTTCCATGGTGGCATGGAAAAGAAAAGTACAGCAAGGTTACAAAAAAAAGCTGTCCTCTTAAATAGCTACAGTCTATTTTACGACTTAAAGATTCACAGACTAAAATATCGTAAAATGTGATTACCTGGAATGCTGCTTTTTCCTTCTCAAATTCTTCCAATGTGTTCACTTCTTTCATAATATTTTTCAGGCTTCCATCAACTGAGTCCATCCACTGAACCATTTCAGTAAACCTGAAAGTATTTATGCATTAAATAATAATAATAATAATAATAATAAGAAGAAGAAGAAGAAGAAGAAGAAAAAGATAAAAAGAAAAACAAAAAGAAGAGGAAGAAGAAATGAAATCTTTCAGTTTTACACCCCACGGCTATGTTCTGTAGATTAAAAGGAGATAGAATATAACTGAAAGTGAATGCTTACAAAAGGAACTAATGGAATGAGGATATGGAATGAAACAGAACCTCGATAAAACCAAAGGACACGATGTTACCATATCCTCTAAAAAGTCGCATATCCTAGGATCGAACCTGGGCCATTCGCACCAGGGGGTAACTGCACTACAGTTAACCCAATGTGGCTCCGAAGATTATTACTATTAGCAATAATAATAAAATAGATTTGTCCTCTAAAGCAGGCATGTGCAAGTTGCAAGAGTGGGTGGACCAATCAAAGACAAAGTATAACATTTTCACAAAAACTGAGTAGCCATATTCAATTCAGAAACTCGTTCATCGTACACTATCTTTACGGAAACACAAACACTGTTACAACTGTAACGAAAATATTTACTTACTAAAGGCAAGCAGAAAATATTTACAATTTTACTAAGCAACTTGACCCTTCGTGTTTTATGCTCCGTGGTATACTGTATGTTCCAACGCAGAGCATATTTTCAAGGTGAGCGTCAGTTATCCAGAGGGAGAAAAAAATGAATTCAGTTAAGAAATTACGTAAGATATACATTTTCAATAACGGATCAGGTGGGCCAGATAAAAGAGTTCAGTGAGCCGAAACCGGCCCTGAGGCTGGCTGTTGCACATGGCTGCTCTAAAACAATGTAAAATAACAGAAGTATTTGTGCACTAGCTTAACACCATGATGACACACACACATAAAAATAAATAAATAAAACTAAAAAAAAAAAAAAAAAAAAAAAAAAAGATCTATATGGAAATTGCTCTAGAATATAGCCGTTATCTAAAAATACTGTTTTTATGTACTTCTTCTCTTTCTTACATGATCTATATTCAATAAATTCTGAAGGAGTGAACCAAGTTGAGTATGGTTTTCAGTATGTTATTGAAAATAATGCTGTCTGTACGTTAAAAGAAAACACTAAAATTATACTGATGAAAGGAGGAAACAACAAATTTTCCTTTTACACACCAGAATCCTCTATAGGTGAAAATTCTCTATAGGCATGGTTTCGTGTGTTACGAAAATTAGTCAATTTCTACCGAATATATTGAAAAGAGAACATGTATAGGGAGATATGCATTTTTCTGGCGACTGTACACTTCATTAGATCATATACAAAAGGAAAAGCTAACTAAGAAACAACTAAAATATGTGGGAAAAATAGAACAAATTGATTTAGAAATACTTATTCCCTTAATGTGAGCTAATGCTCTCTGGAACAACTTAACTCTATTTTTAACCTTTCAAATCTTCTATGCCTGTCAATATAATATCTGAAAACTTTGGACTACTCAATTCTCATTTATAAAGCGAACAAATACAATTTTATCAATTAGATGTTAATAGTGTAGGTAATTTAGATTATTGATGATTTCCATTGGGTATTTTCACTTTTATTGTTCATTTGTTTGTTTATCTTGTTGTAACTTGCATATGGATTTAAATTAGTTATATTACAACACTTGAGAATTGCCACTGGCTGTTGAATGACTTTTATACAAATGGAAGTTCAGTGCACTAATGCAAGATATCTTTTTTTTTTTTTCTTTCTTGATAAACTCTTGCACCCTATTTCAATTAAAGATGCTCTACACTGCCTTATTTTATGGGATAACTAACGGAATTATGCTGTCCTTAAATGCATATGGATAAAATTATTTTCACAAGAAAAGAGTCTACTCAAGTTTCACATAGCTCATCTACGATAACTATGTTTACAGCAACACGGAGGCTGTTTTCTCCACATTCACGTAAGATATATAACAAAAGAAAGATTTGTAAATTTATTTCAGTCATTTTCCTCCTTTATTTTAACAGTTCCCAGAAAATTTCCTTCTTGCCTATTGCTGATGAAATGTATACCTAGGTAGTAATAGTACACAAAAATTGAAATTTGGGATAAAAGCCAAACTACGGGCATTTCCAAATAAATGCGTAATATATTTACATACCATATCATTATTATGTAACTTTGATATGGAATTTACAAACTGCTAACATACAATGTTCGAATTATGTATAGGTTTTAACTTGTCGAATTTGCTGTTATTCTTAGTTTAATTGTGTTCAGTTTTCCTTCGTTAAACTGAATACCTACAAGTAGTTGTACAAACCAGCACAGCTAATATGGCATTACACTTTTAAAAATCAAAATATAAAGTATGATTTTCTTGAAGAGTAAATATAAAAGAAAACACGTCCAAAGGAATCAACGACTTTAAAATATTGATCATAACTGAAAAAAAAAAATCTTGATACTCCTAAGTTACAACCATGTCTCACCCACTGCAATATGCTCAAACTGTTCAAACTTCAATTTGTCATAGTTTTCTTTGAAATTAAATAAACAATAAGCAGATGCGTTGTTACAAAAAAAAAAAAAAAAAAAAAACAAACAAACAAACTCTGCTTTAAGAAAATATAACACTGATCTTTGTCTTTTCGTCTTTCTTTCTTAAAAAAGAAAACAAAAAATATGAATAAATTAAGTACAAAAGTTTTAGCAGATTGAATAAAAAAATCCTACATTATTTATCCACCTCCAAATCATGAAAACATGTAACACATGGAATATTAGTCACTGTAAGATGAATTTACTTTACATCAAGAATAAATACTGCATAATTTTTTATTAACTATCTTCTGTATTCTTTTAGAATTTGCGCCACTCTTTATAAAAAGTGCGTTTAAAGAAACTTTATGCCACACCGATTCTATTTTTTACGCTTTACCATATACCGTCATCAATAAACCTCCTTAAATGGAAAGTATGGTGTGTGCTATTGCTTGACAAAATAAATCACTATTGTTTCTTCTACTATGTTGATGTTCAGTATATGTGATTGTTTCACATAAACATCTGTATAAGTATAGTATTTGGAAAATGTATGTAGGGTTTCGCGAATTTGGAGAGTTTGGAACTACTGAAATGGAACACTTTCACACAAAATATTTTTCGGCCAACACAAAGTCGATAAATCCACTAACCTTTCGGATTACAAGATGAGCTATTACTTTCCAGCTTCAACTAATGATTACAAAATTTATCTGTAAATTTAATTATTTATTCGGCCCTGACAAGGACTGCAACGCTACAGGGAAAATTTGAATTCCCAACATAATTAAAGTTTTAGAAACTTCTTAAAAACCTTGGGGGAGGTATGGAAAATTTACCTATTACCCTTCTCCTCCCACTACATGGTAGTAAAACAAACATTTTCTTCGAAATCCGGTGTTGCCAAGAAATTCAAGCTAGCTGACAATTTTCGACCAGAGGGGTGAGTGCGTATTCCTCTCTGTCACTTGAGAAAGGTTTTGGCGAAAAAGAAAAAAAAAAAAAAAAAGTAGCGTGGAAACTCCGAATGGTTTGTGTTGTTTTGTTATTTGACACTTTGAGTGCAAAAATCTTCCTTCTTCCTTTGGAGAGGAACAAAATTCAAACTGGACGGCAGCTCTCGGCAAAAATAGGGGGCGAGCAAAAGCTGATCTTTTCAGTCATATGAATATGGAATGGAATGTCTCAAATGTTTTGGCGAAGAAAAAAGTAGTCTGGAAACTCCGAGTGCTTGATGTTGC